>NW_015167527.1:940501-943097 GCF_001447785.1 Gekko japonicus | reverse complement strand
CTTTACTCTGATATTTTAGGAAAGAACACAATGCAAGCATGCTGCCTGGAAGGAATAGTGCACTTTCCCCTGCCCTGTAAAAGTCCCGCCCACATCAGTACCATTTTCTCACTGTCATCTCCTCAGGGGTGCATTTTCCCAGCAAAACCCCCCCCCCTGCACTGCCACTGGAGGGCTTTAAAAAAAACTGGTAATTGCTATAGCACTATATCTATTGAAGCATCCCAATTCAAATTTTAATAGTACATGTGTGAAGAAAAGTACAAAAGAAAGTGGGCAGCGAGCCATCATGACAACCTCCCCCCAAGAGCCAAAAGAAAAGTCAGAATAAAGACAGGAAAGCATGCAGAAAACTCCTGCATGTGGGAGCTCAGTTGTCGGTGTGCCTGCCTCAATATTCACAGCAGGGATGAAACCAAGCTCAGAGAATCCACATTGTGTGGAAGCGGCTACTGTGGTCATCAGTATTAGTAACTCAGGTGACTTATTCCTAGGGCAGATGAAGAGATCTCAATGAGGTCCGTAAGGAAGGACATGCCTGAATTGCTGGTGTGCAGCTTATTGAGCAGTACTTTGCCTTTCTTGGACATTTTCATATTTTTTATGAAAGAGCCTGAGAGGCAGTGACTTTCTAAAAGCATTGATGATTTCGTGTTTGCACAAAGATCCAGTCTCTAGGCTCCTCCAAGTTCAGTGCTAAATACTTTAGCAGCTACACCACACAGAGAGTAGTCATTCTCTACTACCCATCTGTAGGGGATATTTTTGCTTTTCTCATACACTGCAGTTAGTTCAAGAGGAACTTGTTGGTCATAGCTCGAGGATCTGCTAGTTCAGCTCTTCCAACACGTCATTCCCTCAGGACACCAGATGACCTGGTTAATCTCTAGCTCTTCTCTTCTGACTTCTGCCTGTAAATGATTGATCAACTGGCTGTGGCTCCCTGTTTGCTTAAGGAGGCGTGTTAGTGACCCCTGGCATGCCCTGTGTGCAAGGAGACAAACTGCATTTGGCACCATCTCTGGGGCTCTGATTGTGACCTTTGGAGCAACTAGCAAGAGCCCACCTTCTGGGGAGGATTAGAAATGAAAGCAGCTATGACTGCAGGCATTGAACCTGTGAAGTAGAGCTAAAAGGAGGCCAGAGCTAGTTTCAGTGGCAACAACTCCCATATAAATGAGTGTTTCTGCTGGGCCACACCCAGTGTGCAGACAACTGTATGGAGAATAAGGGTAACTGGCATAATGTCCCCTGGGGCTTTTCTCCCAGCTGTCTTCGAAGGACCAACTCATGGATAAGCACCCACAGGACATCCTTTGTCTGTCTCAGTATAGAATATATTGTGAAGATGTGGTTTATGTCAAAGAGCCATAAAATGTGGGTAACAGCTGCCTTCCACTGATAGTGTCTGCTTTAAAAGGTAAAGGTAAAGGTTCCCTTGCTCGAAAGCCAGTCGAATCCGACTCTAGGATTGCGGTGCTCATCTCCGTTTCATAGCCGAAGAGCCAGCGCTGTCCGAAGACATTTCCGTGGTCATGTAGCCGGCATGACTAAACACCAAGGCACATGGAACGCTGTTACCTTCCCACTGAAGTGGCACCTATTTATCTACTTGCAATTTCTTGCTTTTGAACTGCTAGGTTGGCAGGAGCTGGAACTAGAGACGGGAGGTCACTCCGTCATGCGGCACACTCAGGGCTCGAACTGCTGAACTACCGACCTTCCACAGCCTGCAGTTCAGTGTCTTAACCACTTGAGCCACCGCAGCTCCTTTAGTGTCTGCTTACCTATAGTATAATGGAGGTGCTGGTGTTGTTTCAGAGTTGTGGTTTGTATTGGAAAGTAGGTGAACCAAAAACAGGGCCACTGCCCCCCCCCAAGAAATCTCAGCAAATATTCTCTCTGTGTATACAAATGTTGATATATAAACCTCATTTAACACAAATCCATTGTCTTCCTGGGTACTGAATGGACCATGGAGGTGATATCATGTGATCTCTGCCCAGATGGGGCTTTATACAGGCATGGCAAATATGGAAGAGAGAGAAAAGGTCTCTCTGGTGACCCCAGAACTTGAGTGAAATACATGATGATTTAGAAACAGCTTTCAGAAGAGCAAGGATTTTTTTTGAATAAAGGATTAAAGGTGACGGAAACAACATTATGGAGATTGGTGGGAGGCTGTCCCAGATACCAGAAGTGAAATCAGCAAAGGCATCCAACAGCAGATTAACTTGTGTGGAGCAGAGAGGGCAAGAAATTGAACAAAAGAAAATGCGAAAGGGATCATGAAATAAACACAGAGAAAGGGCCTGGGAGTCAATTTAGATACTTAAAGACACAATATATCTTAGCTAAGGGTTCCCCCCCCTCAAATATCTCCTTTTTATCCTTTTCCCTGCTATGGATTTAAACTGTCTCTTTGACTCCACGAGGGACTAGAATGTGGACATCATGTCTGCAGCCTGGACACCAGTCAGCCATTCCTGCGTAACCACCAGATACATCTTAAAACAGCTACAGCAAACATTTTTTCTGAAAGACTCAGAGTTTCATACCCTCTCTGTCCCTTTGGATATCATTGACTTCTTGTTCT
>NW_015167527.1:889018-940469 GCF_001447785.1 Gekko japonicus | reverse complement strand
ACAGAGGCACTCCGCAATATATATATAGGATCTACCCCAGAAGTGGGTCCCACTTCCTAATTGTAAGGATCTTTTTTCATTGCATCAATCTAATTAAAGGGTGGCACCTTTTCTCTGATTCCCCTTTCCCCATAAAGTTTCCCACTGGGGAGAAAAGAAGGATACAAATAAATAATATACTGGGGACAGTTGCTAGTTAGTGAGAGAGGACTGCAGCACTTTTACAAGAAGTAGAGTAGTGGGATGATTAAATCCACTGATTGGTTTTATTCAGAGAATAGGCAAATTATTAATTTGAGTTGTTTATGGCTATTTTATGAATGGTTTTAATTGTATTTATATATGGAATTGTAAGCTGCCCTGAGCCTGCTTCGCCCGGGTTCGACTCCCCACTCCTCCACTTGCAGCTGCTGGATGACCTTGGGCAAGCTATAGTTCTATCAGAGCTGTTCTCTCAAGAACAGTCCTCGAAAGAGCTCTCTCAGCCCTGCCTACCTCACAGGTTGCCTGTTGTGGGGAGGGGAAGGGAAAGGAATTTGTAAGCCACTATGAGACTCTGAGTGAAGTGCGGGGTATAAATCCAAACTCTTCTCTTCTTCTTCTTTTTCAATGTGGGACAGTATTATGAGTGCTTGCTCTCATTGCCTGGAATATTATAGGCCTTTCAGACCTCCCATTGGTTTGTGAAAGGTTCTGTGAACATTCATAAGGAATCTGTCTAGATATTAAGGAGTTTAAAAGCCATAAAATTATGTAATGCCTTTAATGACTGTTGCTTTTAACAGTTGTTCGCATGTATAATAATAGGCAGAACTAGTCCAGCAACTTAATTGCATCTCAAGTAGGTTGTTATGGAATAAAAATATCAACCAAACGGAGGTTTTTCTCTAAAGATAATTTAGATGCTGTAATTCTCATTGGGTGGAGTTAAACCAGTTCCCATGGGTAGAGTACGTAACCTAGTTAATTACCCACTTCTTAAATTCTGTGTGTACATCCTAATTGGGCATCTGTCTTTAGAATACACCAGGCTGCTGTTATAATCCTGAGGTGTCAGGGAAGATAATGAAACTACAAGAACAGCTGAAATTGAGGTCCATGAAGTTCACAGGTATGGGGACTCAGCAAATGGTGATGGAAAGGCTTTGGTCTGTGACCTGAGGTCTCTTCCTTGCTATTTGACTTTCTAAGCCCATGTTTTCTCATATTGTCTTTGGCTATCTATATCGTCATTCAAAGGGTTAATTAGCACTTTGAAATGAGGATATGACAGAAAGGTTATCTTCCCTCAGCAATTCTTATAGTGATGGATGATTTTTACATTGGGAAGAAAGGTTTGAAATGAGCTCCCTGGAGGTTATATACCACTGTTCTCCCTGTCAAGGCATATCTAGTAGAAATATTTGCATCCATATGAATGTGAAGTCAATCAGGTAAAAACATCAAAACCTGCCTTATCCCAATAAATATGCACTGTCATTTCCTTTCCGGCAGTGGGTTTTGGGGCCAGAGCTACCCTACAAGAAGCAAAGGTATAATTCAAGCCAAGTGCTTGTGTGAGCCAAAGGCCACTTGAAGGACCCATGGATGACTCAAGACATGGCTTTCAGGGTCAGGACTAGGTGAGGCAACAATTATGTTTCTACAAGTCAGCCACAGCAGTGGGACAACTTTGAAAATAGTCAACACACATCTCTTCAGTGATCCCCCCCCCATGGTTTACGTTTTTATAGAATAAAACATTTACAGTGCAGCCCTAAGCATCTTAGTGGGGTCAACTAGGGCTAAACCCAGCCAGCAAGGATGTCAGGCTGGGATTCTTGGCCGGGACTCTTAGCCCTCCAAGCCTTGACTTCCTCCTTTCCCCTCTCCCCATCTTCGGTACTCTTTGGGGCATTCAAACGTTCCCTGTCTCCACTGGCCCCACCCCCTCTCTCCAACACCAGTACTTTGAGCCCTTAAAGGGCACCTCCTCGAGAGGAGAGTTTCCCAGGGAACCAGCATTGGCAGCCAAAGGAGTGAGAACCAGTATGGGATGACTGGAAGTTACTTGTGCCCTGAGCGCAACACTGGGTGGGAGGCTTCAGAAGTGACCTAGGTGTGGGTCCAGTGGGCTGGCCAACCGACTCCCCCTAGTGGAAGGTGATTTGGGGCAGGAATTAAGGTCCTGGCTCACAGTATGATTTTTCAGTCACAAGAACTTTATTGTGTGTGTGTGGGGAGGGATCTGATATCCCCTCTGTTTGAGCAAGCGGAGTGCTCCTCTGCCTTCAGAACAGCAGCCATGTCAATGTTCTGTGCTTCTCTATCCTGGACTCCAGCTAAAACTCTTGCAATAAATATGGTATACATTTTCATGTATAAGTAAAGACGCATGACATTTCGTAGCACTTTCAGGGACCATCTGTCCAAAGCATTTGAAAGTGAAGTTCTTTTCAGAAAGCCTTTAGGTATGATTAGTTAGGCATGATGTCTGAACTCTCTGCCCTTAACTTTAGCTGCTGGAACAGGCTCGGTTTTATGTGACTGAATAATAAGTGATCTCATCAACAATACTTCATCATTATTTTCCCCATTTCTTTTATACAATAACCAATGTAAAACAGATTTGTTTATTTCCTTCAAAGTGTTTACTTTTTTTTAACTTACAAGTACAGCTAGAAGCTGCTTTCTCCACAAAAATAGGATTTTAAAATCATTAAATTAAAAACAAGAGGGATAAAAAGGGTAAAGGTTCCCTTGCTCGAAAGCCAGTCGAATCCGACTCTAGGGTTGCGGTGCTCATCTCCGTTTCAAAGCCGAAGAGCCAGCGCTGTCCGAAGACGTTTCCGTGGTCATGTGGCCGGCATGACTAAACACCAAGGCGCTCAGAACGCTGTTACCTTCCCACCGAAGTGGTACCTATTTATCTACTTGCAATTTCTTGCTTTCGAACTGCTAGGTTGGCAGGAGCTGGAACTAGAGATGGGAGCTCACTCCATCATGCGGCACCCGGGTCTTGAACTGCTGAACTACTGACCTTCCACAGCCTGCAGTTCAGCGTCTTAACCACTTGAGCCACCGCAGCTCCTTCTGTTTAATTTGGTATATACTTGGCTCACAGAAGTTCTGTGATTTGTCCCCACTCACATACACTAGGGAAACAATTCAACCACAGAGTTAAGTATGCTTCTCTTTGTGTCTGATTGTGACCTCAGTCTTGAGGAATGGAGAAGGACATTGGCTAGGGACTCCATTGCTCTAAACTGATCCTGTCAAACTGATGCCACTTCTTCTTCTTTTTTAATGCAAAGGGCATATATTATTGAAGTGCAATAGGGTGCAACAGCCCGAAAGAAAAAGCAGATTCTTCACATCTCAGCTGAAGGGGTCATGGAAACTGGGAAGGTCAGGCAGTGGCCTTGGAACTGGAAATTTGGAACAGGGCATAAACCCAATCTGAACTCCTCCCTCCTTAAATTAAGAAAGAGTCAATCCTGTCCATTTCATGCCCATGCATTTAACAAGAGTCAATCCTGTCCATTTCATGCCCATGCATTTAACGGTATTTGTTGAATGTAAATGCCAGGCTCGACTCTGGTGAAATATTTCTGCAGATCTATGAACTCTGAGCTTCCAAACATCACAGGAACCAGATGTGTGTGAGCTTGGCAAATGTTTAACATGATGTCCACAAGGGCTGATAGAAAGTTAACATATTACAATGAAGGCAAATGGAAACTTGTGAAACATCAAGGTGTTGGGGGAACCCAAGTGGCCAAGATTTCTAAGTTCCCCTCCAAAATTCGAGATTCCGTCAACTATAAAGACACCATCTTTTGGTGGTTTGATGGCAGTTGTCATTGTACATTTGCCTTCTTCAGCTTTAGTGCAAGAGGACAGAAAGAGTAGCAGGTGCTAAGCTGCCTCCTTGATGAGTTTAGTCCTGGCTCCCTGCTTTGTCTTCCCATCATCTTTGTAATAACAATGTTAACATGCTACTATTGCTGAGTGCCAAATACTGTCCCCGCCCACACTGCTATTCATATGGTGTCACAGGGTAGCACCAGACCTGTGCCTTGTTCAGCCATGACCTTTCCCTCACAAGTTACCTTTTCTTAGGAACATTCACATGGCTCTACAATGTCAAATTACTTAAATAAAACAACATCATCACCAGAGGTCATTTCCTGCCGGAGTGCACTGGAGCGGCGCTCCGGCAGGAAGGAGCCCAGCAAGCCCCGCCCCCAGCAGCAAGGTAAGTTGGTGGGGCTTCCACATGCTTTCCCCCACCCTCCTGCCGATGCGGATAGGCAGGGAAAGGCCTTCAGAGCCCCCCCCCGGGCTTTTCCCTGCCTGCCGGCCGATGCAGACAGGCAGGGAAAGGCCTTCAGAGGTGGTGGCGGCTCCTTTGTCAAAAGCCCGTATCTCGCGCTTGAAGAAGGGGCAGAGCCAAGCTATTCTCCCTGTGGGCAGAAGCAGGAAACACCCGACCTTTTCGGTGCATTGACCAGCCAAGGGGGCGGGGCTGATCCGATGACGCCATCAAACACTGCCCCTGCCGCTGAAGCCGGTAGGAGAGAAAATAAAGCAGAACAGCCTTTGTTGATGTGTCAGGTAAACAACAGCACGCGCTGCTCCTTCGTGGGGTGCGGGGCACCAGGTCATGACAGCGTGGCTGCTGGCTGGGGAGGAGAGCCAGCTCACAAAGGCCTGAATGCGCTACCCAGCACCTGGAGGGCGGCAGGAAGCACCCCGCAACACTTCCTGCTCCTTTTTTGGGCAGATGCACGTTTCTGTCTGTTTGTGTGTGTGTGTCTGCCCCTGTGTGTGTTTCTCTCTGCCCCTATGTTCCTCTGTGTTTCTCTGCCCCTCTCTGTGTGGGTGTCTGTCTCTCTGCCCCTCTGTGTGTGCTTCTTGTGTGTGAGAGAGTGTTGGGCTGGAGGGTCCACTGGCCTGATTTAACACTGGCTTCTCTTATGTTCTAATCTCAAGGGACAACTCTAGCAATGGAGCTGAAGATCAGCATAGCATTGCTAAATTTTTACCATGAACATTTCTGACAGTCAATTTTATCAAGTATATAGGTGTTAATCAAATGTAAACTGATTACCCAGCCTGTTTGGTTTCTGCCCAACAGCTGCAAATACCTTCTAAACAGTTCTATATCAGGTTTTTGCAAAACTGCACACAGACAAAGATTGGCCAGTTCAAATTGATTGGCAGCCATTAGCATTACTAGAGACTACTCAGATGAATACCCAGGGTAGGGATTTTATTAAAACACAGCATTATTTATAACAGATTTTTTTAATGATTTGTGACTGATTTTAATTGTCTGTTTAAAGACTTGCCTGCTGAGCAGAGCCGTTGCACAGTAAGGATGGGATAGCAGGGAGGGGAGGGGTGGGGTGGGTGTAGAACTCAGGCTGTGAGAATGTGCATGCATGAAGAATCAGTTGCATTGTATGGCATGGTTGGAGAGGAATACAACAAAGCAACCTGTTGAACAGCTGTGAACAGACAAACCTATCAATGAAAAATCAGCTCCTTGTTTGCAGTTGGTGAACAGGATGTTAACCAAACCGGCAGCTGCTCAAGCATTCCTACATAAGAGTAAGGATGAGCCAATACAATGTATGTCTCTAGCGTTCTGGCACACTTCCGGTGATGTCAGGGGGTGTGACATATGCAAATAAGTTATGCTAAGGAGCTCCTGCACCTCTTTTTCCACTATATATGGAAATAAGTTATATGTGGGGAGAAGCTACTTTAACTCTTTCCTAACAGCCTTTTCCCCTCTCACAAGTCATCCCCACAGACTGCTTTCTCCCATGTCCCCATATAGTTGTTTTGGGGAGGCGTGGGGTGGGAAGGAAGCAAAATTGACAGGCCTCTTGGTCATGGTGTTTTTCTATCTCAGCTGAAAACAATTTAGTACATTTTCCTTGATGGGGAAGCAAGGAAGCTATCCCCTGCAATAGTAGAAGGCAGGCATTAATACTCTCTCAATGGGAAAGCTGAGGGAGCTCAAAGGCATCTGATTTGGAATGACATCCCTTTGGGATTATGGTCTGAATTTTTAATGCCTACAAAGTGAGGACAAGACAGAATCTGAGAATGACCATGGACAGCCAGTCAACAGTATCATAGGAAAATCACATTGGGAAAAAACAGAGCAGGTTCCTCCACATGCAGCTGCTGGTGTGACCTTCAGTCAGTCACATGTTATTTCAGAGCTGTTCTCTCCAGAGCAGTTCTCGAAAGAGCTCTCTCAGCCCCACCTACCTTACAGGGTGTCTGTTGAGGGGAGAGGAAGGGAAAGGAGATTCTGAGACTCCTTCGGGTAGTGAAGGACAGGGTATAAATCCAATATCTTTTTCTTCTTATATTACCTTGGAAGCCTCATCGCTCAGACAGATGATGGAACAGTGAGAATCACTGAGATATAGTTATTTGTGAATATAAAGTCTGCAGGGAGGAGAGAGCAGGACACACCAGTGGTGATGATGCTCTAAAAGGCATGGGGGGAAATAAAGTAAAACCACTGGAAGAACAAATAATTAAGTCACAGATTCACTATTGTTAAAATGCCGGAAACACATTAATATAAGGCTGTGGACAATCTTGCCATTACTGTTTCTGATTATGATTCGGAAATGGAAAAGGAAATCAGGGAAACCCTCCCCCCAACAAAAGGGGTTCTTCATACTTATACTGACAAAGACAAAATATCCAGAATCAATAATCTGAGTGTGCCTTAAAACAACTAATCACGGCTTTGACAGGGGGGAAGGCAAGCCTTGATCTGAGTGTGCCTTAAAACAACTAATCACGACTTTTTAATATCAAGTGGTGTCCAGGGTCTGGTAAGCAAGGAAATTGTTGCCAAACTACAGCCTGTAATTCAGTGTATATGTGATCATTTTCAGGAGGCTAGCAGTGGTGGTCTGAAGCAACAGGACAAAGTTTGAGTCCAGTGCCATGAGCATGAAAGCTTATACCCAGAATTAAACTTTGTTGGTCTTAAAAGGTGCCACTGGACTCAAACTTTGTTCTGTTGCTTCAGACCAACACAGCTACCTACCGGAATCTATCTTCGTGGAAAGCAGTGTCAAAGAAACAGAAGGCAAATCATCCATTTAAAGAACTGGAACTGAGTACCGGGTACAGGAGGGACAAAACAGGGTCTTCATGCCTGGCTTATAGGCTTCCCAGAACCAAAGTACTGGTCTAGATCTCACCATATAAACTTCCTGATAGCAGGAACCCTGATGGCAACTATTCTATCTCTGCCAAGTAGGCAACTATAATAGGTATAAACCGCTGTCATCTGGGATTTATACAGAGCCTTAACATTTCCTAGCAGAACTGTTAATAAGAGGAAACTTACGCATGTGTATGTGCTTGTAGGCAAAAGAACCTATACAAGCTAATGCCCACAGAAATACCAGTGCACTCCACGCCCCCTCCTCCCAAATATGTCTAACTTGAATATTTAATTCATGGAATATATGAACAGCAAAATAATAGGCACCTTCCCTGTTGTTTTTTAAAGCATGATGCTGGAAAAGGCTGACCAGTCTGTTTCTCATTAATTATAACTGACTGTAGGTGAACTAGTGAACTTTACAGCTTGTATTCTATTTTTAAAAAGGCCTTTCCCATTTCTACAATGCAATTCTTTCAGCTGCACCTTGAGTGCCATCCAGTGGCTGAAATATGCCTTTAGGTTATCCCAGAATAAACTGTTTTTCCTGCGGTGGCGGGCTTGTGTGGAATGCCATACACACACACACACACACTCTGGCGGGCTTGTGTGGAATGCCATTTTTCTTCCCAAGAATATGGAAGCAGCCATCAAAAAACTTCCATCTTTCTCTTCCCTGCTTCAGTTGTGAAGTAATTTTAACATCTGTGATGGTTGTATTCTGCAAATCTGATTGATATGCCTAGGACAGAAGATTAGGCGAAACACTGAACTGATTGCTGAGGAAAGCTCAAGAGCACCTTCTAGTGGAGTCATAAGTTCAGTACAGCTGTCTTCACTTTTTTTTTGCCATCAACATGCAACCAATTTATGAGGACCCTTGCAGAGTTTTCAAGACAAGAGATGTTCAGAGGTGACTTGCCATTGCCTCCCTCTAATTAGTGACCAGAGAATTCCTTGATGGTCTCCCATTCAGATAGCTTCTAAGAACTGATGAGATTGGGCTATCTAGGTCAGGGTGTCTTCACCACCACACACACACACACAAAAGGAAGAGCCATCATGGAAGCTGACACCTGTCCTTGATTTGACTGATCCGGCCACATGGATCCACACATGCTAAAACCAAGACTAGACTACTGTGTATAGGTCTCCTGTCAAAATAAATTTGGAAACTCCAGTTAGTGCAGAAATACTGCAGCTTGGTTATTATCAGGAACTAGGTAGTGTATTTATTTATTGGATTTATATCCCACCCTCCACAAAGGCTCAGGGCGGCTAACATATTACACCCAATGTGCAGTCACTCCATTGGCTTCCGGCTACTTATTCAGCTTTATTCCAGGTATTGGCCATCACATACAGAGCTTTTAATGGCCTTGGACCCTCATATTTGCAGGATTGCCCCTCCTCCTATGCTTGACTACAACTTTGCTCATCTGAAAACAGGGCTGCACTTACCTGTAACTGTTGTTCAATGAGTAGTCTTCTGTACACGCACATTGGGAACAGGCCAGCCGCAGAAAAGATTTTCAAAGCTTTCTAGCAGACTAGGAGAGCCCCTCCTCCCTCTGGTGCTTTCCCACCAAAATGATCACATGACCAGAAGGAGCGCCACTCCCTCAGTTTTCTCCATGCCACTGCCGAAGACCTCAAGAAACAGAGGTTCCAGAGAGTTCGCAGTGGGGCAGGAGGGAAGAATGTGAGCCATGATACATAAAGTGGCACTGAACAGCCATGCACTTAAGACAAGAGTGTAATAGCCTCTACCAACCCACAAGGAAGGCTTGTGTGAGGATGCTGACCAATCCTTCTTGGAGCCTGAAAGACCACTACAAAGTAGTGTTGGGTCCCAAGCAGAACAAAATCCAAGAAAAGTCACATTCAAGGAATATAAGGAGTGCACAGCTGTTTGGCATCAGAAACAAGTATAAGGATTTTTGGTGCTTGGGGGTAACAGTGGGAGGGCTTCTGGAGTTCTGACCCTGCTGGTGGACCTCCTGATGGCGCCACTGTGTGACACAGAATGTTGGACTACATGGGCCATCAGCCTGATCCAACATGGCTTCTCTTACGGTCTTCTGATAGCATTGTGCAACATGAAGACTGAGAGACAATCCCTGGTAGGGGATCCTGGCCAGGGTATCAGACACCCTAACCTTGTTAAACGTAATTAATAGAGAGGGCGTAGGTTAGAACCCACAATGTCTTCATTCCACAGTTGGAAGTGCTACTTACTAAAATATAGCACCAGGGAAGTGTGAGGGAAAATCAAATGAGGGGTTATACCTCTGTTTTGTAACATCTTTAGAAATCCGATAAAAAAGAGGAAAGTTTAGAGAGTCTGAGTTCCGACCAGTGGCCAAAACATAAGCAACAGCACAAGAAGCAGGATCCAGACCCTGTTACAGCCTCAGTAGAGACTCTTCTCCACTTACAGGTGCAAGATCTGGTACTGAAGGAGTGGTGCTTGCCACTCAGAAAAGTCAGAGGCAACTGCTACAATGCAGGAAAGGAGCTGATCAAAGTTGTCAGCAGGCGTGAGAATAAGCAGATTTGCACCATAATAATAAAACTAGTGAAGCAGGTGTGATGTGGCCAAAGAAAGGATGGACAGGATGCACCACATGTGGGCCCTGTGCATCTTGCAGAGTAATCTGTGCAGCAAAACAGCCAGAGGAGAACAAAAAACAGATTACCTTGCCAAGGGATTAGAAGGGTATCCCCCAATGACAGGGGTCTCTGTCAGGAAAGGAGCAAAAAAAGGACAGGGCATGGAATGCCTCATTGTGGGCAAGGCCAAACACTCCAGCCCTCCAGCCAGAGTATCTGAGAGCTGGTCTCCATTAGTCAATGAAATCATAATTACAGTGCATTCCATGACGATGTGGCGTGTTTGCACCTTAAAACAAAAGACAAAAGTCAGGTATATCTAGTGTTCTAGGTGACAGTAGTGGTATGACAAGCTAATTTTGCAGAAGACCAGGTGCCACCGGGAAACACATGCCCACAGCTGGGTCTCTGCAAAACAGGGAAGAAGGCATCTGAGATTACACGAACTTCCAGAGGCTCAGAATTATAAGAAGTGCTCTGAGAAAAATGCAGTGCTGAGACCACCAGAATGATGCACATTAGCTCTGTCTCAGAAAGAAAGAAAAACAAATCTGGGCATCCCCTGAAGGGTGAAATATACAACAACAACAAAACCCCTCCAATCTTCGTAAAATAAGGACTGACCAAAGACGAAGAAAGGCAAAGGGTAACTCAATCAGTAAGACAAAAGAGTTGCCCTGGAAAGCATCAGCAACCAACCATCAACAGAGCAGGGGTAACAATATAGCAGCCTCACACCCTAATCATTGTGCATTTAGTAAAACAGTCAAGGGCATAATCCCAAACTAAGGGGAAGGTTGGAACTCTACCACTGGGAGCTTCCATCTGCAATGGCAGAGGGACTGTCTACAGGAACAGTAGAGAGGTCAATGAACAAGCCAGCCAAGTAAACTTTAAAGACTATAATACACATAATTAGACAATCAGGACCTAAACATGGGCCTTTTGAGGTACCCTCCTTAACACATAAGAATAATTCGAAATAGTTCCTCTTCCTGTCCTGGAGTAGTACTGAATTAAATAATCTAATTAATGGGAGACAGGCAAACTCCCTTCCGAGGAGAGGTGGGGAAGATCTTGGGTGTGAGCTCACAAAGTGACACAGCCATTAAAAGAATTGCAGAAAAGCTGTGAGTAGTGGACAAGACAGCAGACCAGAGAATATTTTCTCTCTTGTAGAGTAAATCACCATAGAGGAAAGATGAAAGAATTTAAAGGATTTTTGACAAGTCTGATTATCAGAGACTTTTTCAGTAGGAGATGCCAAGGACAGAATCCGGCATCTTGCACATGGGAAAAAAATGCGTGCAAAACCCTGAGATACCACATTATTTGACGGAAGGCTTTCCCTCCAAACGGTGTCACATAAGAGTGACTCCAGTCTGAGCCCAGTTGAAATAAGAGCTCTCTCTCAGAAGCAGCAGTGAGACTGAGAACCCCAGGGAGATCCAGTGCTATTCCCTGGTAGGAGGACGGGAGTGTGGGCATACATGAAACTGACGGGAAAATTGCCTACTAAAAGATTGGACTCAGAAGTGCAGGTTTATCATTGTTATTGAAAGCAGTAGCAGCTAAGGAGCCCCCAGAATCACTGGTGGTTCCGTAGGCCACCATGGAACCGAGAGGAGAGGTGAGCTGCTCAGGCTTGCCTCGAAAAAACATCCTTGCTGCTGATCACTTCTGAGTTCCCCATGGAGATGGCAACAGCAAGCCTTGCCTCTGCTTGAAACCACACCTGTGCTGAAAGCCCCTTAGGATTAAATTTCAGTGGTCAGAGACTGCAGCAGGAAGGTGGACTGAGGCTGCTGGGTCACGGTGTCAGCTGTTAGAACGAGGCATTAGCAAAAGGGCGTGGAGCCAAGATCACCAGAGACTCAGTTCTGACCCTGGAACCCAGGCAGTCTCAATAGAGTGGTAAAATAAAGCTCACCAGGCTTTAAGCATAACTAGTCTGTTGTCTCCCAACACAACTAACAAGAAGAACAGGAAACTCCACCCACTTAGCAACCCTCCAACACTACAGGGGCTCAAGAGGTCCAAATGACCTCAACCAAAGGGCACAATACCCCTTTTGATACATAACACTTTCCACAAAAAGCCACTGAGAATTGCAAGCCTCTGTTAACCCTGGCCTCCATGAAACTGAGGCCAGCCAGGAAAGGGTTCCTTCAGTCAGGCATAGCTAAGCCTTTAAAAGAGGCTCCCATCAGGCCACACCTCCAGGCTTGTGGTCCGATCCGAGAAGGCAAGAGAGGGGGACGGTTTCCTTCAGTCAGGCCGTGTCTGCCAGGCCACACCACCAAGCTTCGTCCCTGGGAAGGGGCAGAAGGGAGGGGGGAGGGAATCCTTCATTCAGGCAGTTTCTGCCAGGTCACACCTCCAGGTTCTCGGATTCAAGAGAAGCCAGGGAAGGGGAGTGATTCCTTCAGTCAGGCCAGCCACAGCCGAAGCCTTAGAAAAGAGCCATTCTGAATCAGAGGTTCTGTTAGGTAACACCTCCAGGGTTCTCCCCTCAGAGCAGACAAAGCCAAGGAGGGGGGAGGTGCCTTTATTCAGTCTGGCACAAAGCCAAAGCCTTTGAAATAGAGTTCTTTTGAGTCCCTTTCTATCGTATCATGCCTTCAAGGGAAATCGGTGACAGAGAGTAGGCAGCTCTGTTGTGTGAACTGCTGGGCAGAGAAGACACAGAGCCAGTTTGGTGTAGTGGTTAAGTGCGCGCACTCTAATCTGGGAGAACCAGGTTTGATTCCCCACTCCTCTACTTGCAGCTTCTGGATGACCTTGGGCAAGCCATAGTTCTGACAAGAGCTGTCCTTGAAAGGGCAGTTCTCGAAAGAGCTCTCTCAGCCATACCTACCTCACAAGGTGTCTGTTGTGGGGGTGGGGAAGGGAAAGGAGTTTGTAAGCCGCTCTGAGACTGAGTGAAGGGCGGGGTAAAACTTCATAAGGCTCCTGGTCAGCACTTATGCCCAACTGAGTTTTTAAAGGCCAAACCAGTGTCATGAGCTAGGATTCTTGGAGGATGGCTATTATTGTTCCAATATACAAGGAAGGAAGCTTTTCAGATCCACAAAATTATTGACCTATAAGCCTATTATCTGTAGTAGGGAAACTATGCTTCACTCCTGTATAAGTTAACATCTTGGGTCTATTCATCTGACATTGTGGGAACTGAACAATCCAGCCTTCATAAAAGCCAGTCTCCTGAAGACCAGTTTGGTTTTATGACTGCTAGTGAAAAAAAATGTGTTGTTGTTCAGTCGCACAGTCGAGTCCGACTCTTTGCAACCCCATGGACCAGATCACGCCAGGCCTTCCGGTCTTCCTCCCACTTTGCAGCTTTTATGGATTTGAAACAAGCTTTTGATTCAATCACAAGAGTGTCTTTGGAAAAATTAGAAAAAACTCAATAGACAAAAGGCTATTATGGTTAATCCAACAATTATATTCTAATTCCTTGGCCCAAGTTTGAACAGGAATTTTAGGACAGCTAACACAAGAAATCCCCCCAAATAAGGAAAGGTTATTTATTGACCCCTCTTTTGTTTGATCTATATATAAATGATCTAGTTATCTTTTTAGCTCCTCACTTGTCACATTCCTCAACTCTGGCAAATTAAAAAAAAATACTGCTAATGCTATATGCGAAGGATACCTTTCTTGCTCCCCATTAGGGGAGACAAAGGTTAAAGTATAGAACTCCTATACCTTGAAATGTAGTGTAAAATTTTCAAAAGGGGGAAATTCCTCTGTACAATGCCAGTGCAGTATAGTGTTTAGAGTGTCAGACTAGGATCTGGGAGACCCCAGTTCAAATCCCTACTCTGCTAAACCTTACCTGAGCCAGTCACTCTTTGTGCCTAATGTACCTCACAGGGGGGTTGTGAGGGTAAAATGGAGGATAAGAGAACCGTGTAAACTACTACGGATCCCCACTGGGAGAAAAAAAATAGGGTATATGTGAAGTAAATAAATAAGTAAAATGCATCTCATCACTCAAGGAAGGCAATCAGCCTGGTAAGCAAGCTCTATTTTACATTAATTTCTAGAACCTAATAGCTGTACCCAATACAGGTGGGGAGGAAGTTCCAGCTCTGAGAACATGGGAAACAACCTGCTGCAAGTACTCAACCCAGGCAACAGCCTGCTTGTTACTGGTGATGATCAGCACAAGATGAAGCAACTCATACGCCTGGACTTGCAGAAATTGGAAGTGCTGAAAGAACCTTTTCTCTTTGTATGATACATGCCCACTGACCAATATCAGTGCTAAACAAGACAGATAGAATCCCACAAGGGAGGTCTCAGGAACAACAGGCAGCTTCTCCAGGAAAGTTCTGCAATCCACCCAGTCCCACACTCCATCAGTATATGGTTAGGGGCCTTTCTAATAAATGCATCGGCTCTTCACCTTTAGATGAAAACAAGGGTTTTCAAAATTCGTGATTAGAACACACCATATATTTGGAAATGTATTTTGGAATGATCTTCCATGAATAGCAAATAAAACTGACTTGGAGCACCTTTTAAAAAACCTTTAGGGACACCACCACCCTACCTCCTGAGTGTTCCACAAGGTCCACAACACTATCCAAAAAGACCAGGCTCGAGAAGATGCCAAGTGAGGCAACCTTAAGATGGCCACTAGAGGACTGTAATGGTCAGAGGGATGCAGGATATTCAGAGAGGTAAAAACTGTCATGCTGTGTATTGTGAACCCAGGTTTATGTACACTTACTCTGAAGCAGAACTCAAACAAAACCCTGAGTCAAAAAACCAGCTGAGTTTTTCAGTGAACCACTACTTGACCAAAACCTAAAATCTGTTTGTTGCTTTGAGGAGCGGTGAGGGCTCTTCCCTACTCCAGCAACATTTAGATAACCTGTATTTTTCAGTGAGCATCTGAAAAGGAGGTGGTGCTGAAGAGACAGGTCCGCTAGTCCTTGTGCTAAAGCAGAGTTTTGCCCACCCACAAGCTGTTAACCAGCAACAAGGCCTCAAGGTGGAAGATGCTTGGCACTGTACTTCCTCTTGCTGCCCCTCCTACCATATCTGAACAGATTTTTTTTTGCCAAGTTAGTGGATTTTCTTGAAAGAAAATAGAGCCCTAAAAATTTGGCAGTAACTGAAATGGTATCTAAAAAGGAAGAGGAGTTCATTTTGAAAGGAGGGGTAAGATGATGTTTAGTTGTTATAAGCTGATTTTATTAATCACTTGGTTATTTTGTTCAAGTACCCGACAACCCTTCCTCCCAATCTTTTAAGTCTTCTATTTAACGTAGTGGAAATCTACAAAAATATGAGCAAACGAATTTTTCTCCTGTTTGTAACGAGTATGAGAAATGACTGATGAACTAGTCATTCATTAAGTATCAATTTTATTGAAAATAAAAACTGTTGCTAACAAAGAAAAAAGGTTTACAAACTTAGTTTTAATGAACACAGAAAGACCGCTGAAGATGCAGTAAAGCAGGGAAGAAACATTTATTGTATTTACTGTATCACATCAATACATTTAAACATTTTAGGGGCCAATTTACAAATATTTCAAGCAGATTTCCTCATTTTAGGTAACCAAAAGCCAGGTAATTTTGTGACCACAATATGGTTAAGGACAAAAAATGTACTGCCTACTAACAAAAACAAAAGCATGTTCTGTAAACCTAAGAAAGATGCCCTTTTACACTTCAGCATTAATAAATTCACATCACATTAAGCTTTTACTGGAAGTCTGTGTTGACAATTCAAAAACAATCCTCCCCACTTAAATTTTACAAACTGCTACTACTCATGCCACGTGCACCTGTACTATTTAATGCTACTCTCCAGTAGCCACAGAGGAAAGAATGCTCTCTTCTTGACCTTAGTAGGAATTCCAGCAAAATGTTTGTATTTTACTTTCCAAAGGGCTCCCCCTCTGTGAGAAGAGGCCTTCTTAGACTACAGGTTACATGTACTCCCAAGCTGCTTACTGGACTCTTCTGTTCTGTTTGGGTCATTTAAAACAGGAAAAAAGTTCTGAAAACCTTACTCCAGATGCAATCCAATGCAGAAAATGCACTTCTTGTCCAGGGCTTATTCTAAACTAGGATTTTAAAAAATGCTCTACTTCTGCTTTGCCAGGTAGCATTTTAAACATCCTCCCTGGCTATTATTTATGTAAATACCGGTTTAGAATAAACATCACACATCCACAGTCCAAATACCCCCTTGTGCACTGCAAAAGGATAACTGTATAATGTGAATGTTAGCTGGAGCTTCTTTATATTGCATGTTAGTGGCCAGCGCAGTTCAGCTAAGTGTGTGAAAATGCAAACTAGAAGGTAATCTATGTGCAAACAAGAAGCACAGCCAAAGGATTTTGAAAAGTGGTACCACAGTCCACGTCTTATGTTCATTATATTCAACAGCAAGGACAACCCCCCTCCCCCAAGGACAACCCCCCCATATGTCTGCTGCTTTAGCCAGCAACAACTTACCTAAAGCAGTACATAACACATTTGGGTAATTACAATTTGACAATTCAATTTTTTTAGTTAGTAATTACAATTAAGGATGGGGTGGGAGTTTACATCCACACTTCAGATGTCTATGCTCACCTGATGAATTTCCTCCCTACACACACCTGCAACTTATTTGAAGCTTGTAGAAAATTTTGACTTAGAAATGAAAAATTTATACATCTCTCAAAATACCTTAACTGCGGCTTTCAGCAGAGCTCGACCTAGAGCGAGACCTCTTCTTGGCTGGAGGAGGAGATGGAGAGGAATTTTGTGGGCCAGAGTGGTGGTTTTTCTCAGAGCTCTTCCTTTCAGGAGTACGGCTGCGAGAGCTTCTCTTCTCAGGTGTACGGCTGCGAGACCGAGACTTGCTGCTTGACTTGGAAGATCTTGCAGATCTAGATTTGCTGCGAGATCTTGAATAGCTTCGCGAACGGGACCTGCTTCTGAAACAAATTGAATAGGTTTTAACCTAAATATTTAAGAACCCACTATGCAATTTCTAATATAGGCCCAACACTCTGTATCTGGTGTATCTCCCCCTACACAACTGTAGAGCCTATGATCAAACAAACAAACAACCCTTATTGGCATAACAACCAAATTATAACAGGGAGGAAACAGCTTGAACAGTCAAGGCCCTGTCTGCTGATACATTGCTCGCTTCCTAGCTGCAAGGTACACAAATTTGGCCACAGTTTCAATGACAATTTGGTTCCGAGTAGATAATAAAAGAATAATTTTGCATTCATCAGATTTCCCTGCTTGCTCTCTCAACAAGGGATCAATAAATGTGGAACATATAGCAAGATAATACATACAGTGCAAAAAAACATGTTCAAGGCTGTAGAGCCTATGAAGAAGATAAATATTGCCTAGTGATACCGCTAGCCAGAGACAAGGTATTTTGTTAACTTCTGAAAATTTCTGTCCCGCAGTTCTTCATACTGCTTTAGAGGTAACTCCTGAAGTTCACCTAAGGGTCTAGAGCAAATTGTAGGGATCTTCAGAGCACTGTGACTGGAGAGGTACTCAAAACCCTGGCTGCACATATAGAATTTATTTTATTTCATTTATACCCTGCCTTTCTCACTACTGGACCCAAAGCAGCGTATACTGTTCTTCTCTCCTTCATTTTATCCTAGCAACCTGTGAGGTATGCTAAACTGAGAATGTGTGACTAGCCCAGCAAGCTTCCATGGCAGAATGAGGAATCAAACGCGGGGCACCCAGATGTTGGTCTGATGACAGGCTCTCATCATGACCATTTGGATGAACAGTCAAAGGGCAGTCCTACTTCTAATATGGCATCTCTCACTTTGATGCTGCATGAAATCAGGTCAGATTTTGAGAGCAACAAGGGTGTAACCTGAAGTAAACTGAATCTGGGTCTATGTACACTAGTCTGAAGAACGTCTATGTGCACTATGGCAAACAACAAAAGATCTGCAGTCATTCTCAATTGCTGTGCTAAAGTATTATTGGCATATGCCATTTGACTGACAGCACAGAACCAAGCCAAGAACCAAGGATAGAAAGCATATGTCTGGGAAGACCTGGCACACTTTCTGTCCATAATTTTCAGAGGAACTGAAATGGGAAGGGGTGGTGGTAATATTTTCCATAAAAAATATTCTCCCGTTATCCGTTCCCCCCAAAACAGCAGCAACAGCTCTTCTGCCTTACTGCCTAAAAGCAGCTGCAATTCTGGAAGGCAGAATGTGCTTCTGCACTGAAATCCCAGTCAGCTTCTGCACTGGCACCACTTTCTTCCACTCAGCCTCCCTCTCCCCAGAAATAGTGAAGATGTCATGTAGCCAATGTCACTGGGCCAAATGAAGCTAATGTACAGTTAGGAAACGGCTCTCACACTGAATCAGCTTAATTTACCCCCAAGGGAAGACCAATCTGGAAAAAAGAAAATTGTACCAATGCTGCAAATATTGGTGAGTCTGCATGGAAGAGGTAAGCATGGGGGGGGGGGTATTCCATGTTGGGAGACATCTCGCATCACCTGTGAAGCCCCATTTGGCACCAAAAATGTTAAGTCACAGATCACTGTTTAGTCTTACAAAGATGAGGATTTACTCACTGGGTGTAAAGGGTTGGATCCACCATAAAATTTCTGCTTGTGCTAAAGCCCTTGCACAAGCAGAAACACAAGAAAATACACTGCAGTAGCCACTTGCATTAAGTCAAACTCACTGCATCCCCATTTGTGGTTTCACTAGGGATGGACACGAACCAGCTAATGAACTACAGTTCATCACAAATTTTAGCCTGTCTGTGGTTTGTGAAGCAATGTTCACAAACTGAAGAACCGCCATGAACTTTCACGAATTTTGAGGCAGTTCATGGTGGTTCATGAAGAACAGAAAGCAGGGGTACTCCTGCTTTCTGCTCTTCACAAAAAAACAGTTCAGCCGTTTGGTTTAAATGACTGGGAGCCATTTAAACTAGTCCTTTCTGCTGCCCAAGAAAGCCCCTTTAAACAGCCGAGCTACACAGAGCAAACAGCTCCACATGGCTCAGCGGTTTAAAGGGGCTTTCTTGGGCAGCCAAACCCCAGGCTTGGAGCCATTTAAACCACTTTCTGCTCCACCGCTCAGCTGTTTGGTTTAAACAGTTGGTAGCCATTTAAACCACTGCTTTCTGCTCTCCGCAGCTTTCCACAGGAAGCCGAAAGCATGGCTCATGAACCTACCCAACCCTCCTGGTTCGTATAGGTTCATAGTTCGGTTTGTGCCCATCCCTAGTTTTCACTTGTGCAAGATCTTGTGCAACTAATTTCTAAGCACTACAACATATAGGGAGGAATGTGCTAAGTGTTGAACAAGATCTTGTACAAGCAGAAATCTGCTAAGCCCATTTATGCTTCTGCATCCGATTCAAGCAATAAAGCAGAAAACAGGTTAGTGACACTTGATTGGGTGTAAAACGAAACCAATTATCCTCTAAGAGAAATATTTTGGGCCAAGAGTTTCCAAAACAGGCAAATATCAAAGCTCTTTATTGGGAGATAAAAACATTTGGAGTAACAATTACAATGTTATGTGTTAACGTACCTGCGCCTTTTGCGATCTTCAATTAATTTAATTCTGCGTCCATTCAACTCACTGCCATCCAACTTGTCCATTGCACTCTTCATATCACTAGATGATGCGAACTCTACAACACTGAAAAAAACCATCAGCTAAGTTACAGGTTGGAGATAAATATTTTGCATTTACTATACTTGCAAAAGTTGCACTTTTCCTAATTTGCAAAACTGTAACTACAGCACAATGATCCTAGCTCCTTCAATGCTTATAATCAAGTTACAATGAATATTAGCATTATATTCCCCCCCCCCCAATTCCTGGATACACTCTGTATTATTACGCTTGTATATACTTGGATAGTAAACGTTGTTTTTCTTCCTCCACATGGTTTTTTCCTTTGCATTGGAGTTGTTTCCTTACTTCAATCATGTGTCTGATGCAACAACAAACTGAACTTGTCATGGGTGCTGTGAGTAAGCTTGAGAAACAAAACACCATGCAATTTTTTTCCATGCCTCCAAGGAGGACCTGGACTTCAGCAGCAGAGCACCATGCTATAATGGCACATACATTCTGAAACAGAGAGTTTTCCATCTTAAAAACGTATTCATTAAATATCGGGATTAGCATATCCCCAAGTCAGCCACACCTTGAAGAAATCACTATTTGCTCCATGTTTAACAAAACTGTTAGTTGAACAGTTATACAACTGGGGTCAATAGTACCCCACACACTCCCAACAGAAATGCTATGGTTGAGCTGATAGCCTCATAATGTTCAAAGCTTAGCATTACTTATTTGTTGTTCAGTCGCAGTGTCGAGTCCGACTCTTTGTGACCCCATCATGCCAGGCCCCCCTGTCTTCCGGAGTTTGCTCAACTTCATGTTCGCTGCCTCGATAACACTGTCTAACCATCTCATCCCTTGCCGTCCCTTCTTTGACCTTCAGTCTTTTCCAGCATCAGGGTCTTCTCCAGTGAGTGCTCCCTTCTCATTTGGTGGCCAAAGTATTTGAGCTTCAGCTTCAGTATCTGGCCCTCCAGGGAACAGTCAGGGTTGATTTCTTTTAGGATTGACTGATTTGATCTCTTTGCAGCCCAAGAGACTCTCAAGAGTCTTCTCCAGCACCATAATTCGAAAGCATCTATTCTTCGACATTACTTATACAGTTACCGTAATTAAAACTTTAAGAACATAACTGCCTAATTATTTAAATACAGCTATTTATGCAGATACTTTGTTTCCCCTACTATTGCAGACCTATGGAATCTGACTACAAAAGAAATTTTGGCTTACAGATAATGCTAAAATCCCAGTTCAGTTTGCAAGAAGCGGTGAATTTAGCTGAAGCTAGCTACCCAGGCACCTTTAGAAAGGGGTCAAAATGATCCCCTTCAGCCAAATGGGACTTTTCCTCTAATACAGTTTTACAAGTAAAAAATCAGCTGACACTTCATGCTGTGAAAGGGTAAATGACTACATAAAGAATAAGTTCAGTTCATATAAGTTAGTAATTAAAGTTTTCCACTTAAGCAGAAATGACCAGTGCACGCCTAGCAAAACCCCCCAGCAAAATTCCACAATGTGTTTGGGGTCATTGTAATTCCATAAGACTGGATGCACAAGTGTATTCATTTTCTGATTCATTCCAATGGGGATCAATTATAACCAGCAGTGTTCTGCTATTTAATTCAGTACTATCTGAGACAGTGAAGCATACCTGATTCCACTATTCTTTAAAAATACCGGCAATAAAGCAGTACAGAAGTAGTAAAAACGGGTTGTTGTTTTTTTGGGGGGGGGTTACTTGCAGTGACATGAAGCCCCACTGACAAGAGGATAAGCAATTCTGATGTGGTAGTAAGTCAGTTGTTCAAAAAAAGAAACAAAAAAGTTCAATTAGACATACTCATACCTTTGTGTGTACCTAAAACAGTTTTTTAGATCTGGATCACTTACTGAATTATACAACTGTGATCTTACCCTTCATTTGGATTGTTTCTGTGAGCATCTACAAAAGTCACTTCTCCAGCCTTTCTCATGAAGTCTTTCAAATCCTGTAGCAAAAGTTACAGATCAGCTTAAAATGAAATATAAAACCCAAGATATAGCGTTTAAACATCCCTGCTTGTTATGACTAACAATTACAGCAAAATCCCATATATTAAAGCTATGATCAGCAAAATTAAGCTAAACTTATAGCTCAGATAAAGCAATATAACAAACCAACTACAGGATCATCACATATATTTTAACTATGTCACATACAAATAGTGTTATTAAATGCAAGCATTTGATCATAACTGAAGTCTCAGTTCACTTGTATATTAAAGGTTTGCCTGCAAACATTCCTCCTCTCCTCATCTATACAAATGTCTTTATTAAGTTAATGCTAAGATTCTGTCACAAGCTGCCAAAAGACAGTGGCAACAACAACTTTTCCGGCTTTTGTCAGTCCGTGTCACAACCTCAGTGTTATTTTAACAGAGACTTGCATTTAATGTAATTGAGACTGAGTCTAAGTTGCAACACTGTACGGACAAAGTGTTATAAATGTTTAAAAATAAGTTGTTTATGAATTATTTCTTAACCTTTACAATGTGCCCCAAATAATAGCTGACATTTTATAGCCACAGGCTACTTACCACAACATACCACAAGTGGTCAGATGATATAAGCAGGTACCTTAAGCAAAGAGCCGCTTGTCCAATACCTAGCAGACCAAGTGGAACTCCCTTACATGGGAAGGGCAGAGGAATGGATCATAGCAATGTGCTTCAGGGGGATGTACCAGATACCCTGAACGCACTGCACACAGTCTCCGGAAGTGGATCTAGAACCTGAGGTTGACCTGTGCTAGCCAATCGAGCTGTGGGCCAACCAAGATCTACATCGCCAAGATAGGTGTGTCATGGGTACCAAAGGGAAAACTCAGAACAGGCCAAGCCCTAGAAATTCAGCCACTAGGAACCCCAACCTCTTGGGTTCTTTCTCCTCCACACAAGAGAAACGAGGGCTAGCCCAAAGCAAGGCTGTTAAAAGAGGTTCAAAATGAACTTGGTTAGATATATATTTGTGAAAAAAAACACAAACAAAAAACCTAAAAACTGAACTACAGATTACAGGAAGCCTCAATTTATTTAGTGTTTCATAAAGTTCAGTTCTTACAAACTAGCAGGTGAATAAAAAACAGTCTGAAATTCTGAGACTTTATCCTAACATGAAACAATCTATAAGAGCAGACATTTCCTCATGGCAGGATTCAATTCTACAAGCTTACTGAATACTTCAGCCAAATTCTGTGATATTCTATGCACATGCATCTTGAATGAACGATTCCTGCTTGTGCTAAAAGAGCTAATCACATTTCAACACAGAGTACAAGAGCTTTGCACAGTGAAGGCCAAAGTACTTAGTATTTTGTAGGACTGAATACCCCATACAGAGTTTAGGACATACAATTCAAAGTGACGTTGAAAATACTTCAAACTGATTACATCCACAGTAAAGTAACAAAAAAAATAAAAATAAAACTGTTTTCATCAATACCTGTGTCACTTATTACAACAGTTTAGTTCAGACAATGTAAGAATGTACATATAAAACCACATCTCGTTTATTTAAAAATCTGACCCATTTACTTAGTTATTTAAGTTGACTGTATTTCTCAAAAAGGAAAATGTGTTAATATAGAAGTCCAGAGTTTGGGTGTTTTCCTTCTACAACTTAGCCTGAGGCATTTTAGAAAACTGGAATTGCTGTATATAAAACATGTCCATATAAAGTTATGGTGCTAGTTCTCTCATCAAGCATATAGAAAACTTGCAAAGATTGGGAGAAACCAGTTATAACGAATACGCATTATCAACAAAGACGATTTAAACACCAGTGTGCTGGCTTTTGAAAAAAATGCTATGCACTGACATCTTAAAGCTGTAATAATCAGACTAGAAACAAGAGATATTTGTTGGTGAGTTTTGAGTATCAGGGCACAACCCAAAGAATGTGAGCTTGTCTACAGCCTTGCCTCTATCATCTGTGCTGCCCCAGCTATGATGCGGTGCACTGCTTCTCTTTTACTTTCCCTAGTCTTAAAGGGCTATCAAACAGAGGGCAGAAGCTTGCTAGGGAACTAGGGCTACTCACACCATGAGCAGCAAAGCAGCTTTTTAAATCTCACTGAAATCAATGAGGCAACCATAAACTGATTTCAAAAGGGCTTGAAACTGTCTTTTAGATTGCACCCTAGGACTACAAACCTGCATCTGGCTATGCAAATACTTTGTCTCGCCAAAAACCAGTGGGCTTTCAGGTATGTAAGGGTTTCACTATAATCTACCTGATGCAATCCAGGTGTGTGGTGAGACAAGGCCTTGAACAGATATGTTTAGTTATATTAAAACAGGAAAGATATTAATTTCCTGTTAAGCCTCTTCTGCTTCAAAAATTATGGAAATAATAAAACCAGGCATTAGACAGCAAAGAAAAAGAAATGGACATAGGTGCAAGATGGCAAAACTTCTGGTTTTGTTTCTGTCTGCATAATGAAGACATTAATATTTGCCAGGCTTGCAACATATTAAAGTCACCACTTTCTTGCAAGCATAATATGTTGTCTCTGTAAGCACTAAATAACTTCTGAGTAAACAGCAATAATTTAGTATTTCTCATACAACTGACAATTCCACCAATCTAAAATGGAAGACTTTAATATAAAACAGCCTGTAGTTTGTATCATGGCTGCAAATAAACAGATTTGATCAGAAAAAGTTTAGTCTCCAATTCCTCCCCCCCCCAATATATAGATATTGCTACTTATTTGCTTTCCACCAGCCCATAGAGACTGCACTGTGACAAGGGGCTTACCAAATGGTTCTGGCTGTTTTCAGCGCACCTCTGCAAAGCCAGTTAAGATTTCTGGTGACTTAATAAGAACTCCCATGAGGCAAGCATATATGCACAAACAGCTTGCTACCAAGAACAGCATCTAAAAGCAGCTGTTACATTAACTGGGCTTTAGTGAAAATAAGATGGGTGCCAACCTATTACTGTAACAGGCTTGCTGTTTGAGAAGCAGCTTGCCATAGTGCCTTCAGTAAATTGCATCTTGTTTGCTGAACTCTTCTTCCTTAAGAGACTCAGCTGATATGCCCACAGTGATGCATACTTTTGTAATCCCACCACTGAATTATAAATAACCGTGCTCGTTTACTTATGTTCCAGCATTTTAGGTGTATTTTAATTGATTGTTCTTTGTTATATGTTTTTGAAGGTTTTAATTGTAGTTTTATTATATGTTTGTAAGCCGTCCTGAGCCCACCTTGGTGGGGAGGGCGGGGTAGAAACTGAATGAGTCAATAAATAAGTAAATATACTGTATGATGCTCTGCAGACTGCAACAGCATAGATGGCTGTTGAGGGCAAGCAGATGGAAACATCTCACAGCCACCTTAAGACATCTCAGCCTGGCCACCATCATTTCCAAGTTCAATTCAAGGTGCTGGCTATGACCTTTAAAGCCACTCACGACCTAGGACTGCATTTCCAAAGGATATCTCCTTCCATATATTCCCATGCACCAACTATGGCTCTGAGGCTGCCGTCTCTACTGAATGTTTCTCCACCCAAACCTTTTCCACTATAGCTCCCACTATATGGAGTGGGCTCTGTGAGGGTAGCATCGTCTTTGGAAATGTTCAGGACGTGCTGCAGGGCCATTCAATTTGCTGGGGCTTTTAGCCGGATGTAAGCTACAAGCATTACCTGGGTTTTACATTGTTGGCTTTAAATTGTAATGTTTAATTGTGATCTGTAAACTCCCTTGAGCCACAAGGAAAGGTAGGATAAGAATTTAAGTAAATAAGTATATAACTCAGCATTAGGTATAGAACTGTCAAAACGTGTAACAGGTGAGTTATAAAAACTTATTTCTGATGTTACATTTCCTGAGTTACGTTAAAACATTTATGAAGCAAAACATCCAGAAAACGGCTGATGCTGAAGCTTTGCAGTGCTACGAAGTTTAGACACAAGTACAACATGTGCAAATTCCAATTAGGGTACTGGAATCTTTGTGTGACGGAGGTCTCAGAACATTAAGATACAAGTGCCAACATACCTGGAAGCTGTCAGAAAGGGACAGACAGCTGGGCCTCCTCTGTCAATCAGGTCAAGATCAAATTAATGGAAGCTTAGACCATCTACAGCTATTAGCTATGACAGCTACAGATGCAGTGTATATATACTGAATAAGAAATCACAGGGATGTTTGCTGCCCTCATGCCCTGGTTCATACTCTTCCAAGAAGCAACTGGTTCTATTAGATTGTAAACCATTCTGGTGGGGCTTATTTTTTTTCTTCACACAGCTCTTAACAGAATTTTAAACTTTAATAATAAATTAAACAAAGGTATTGGCTTTTGTCCCAGTTACTTAATTTTTAATTTTTACATTTTTAATGCAAGCAGGGAACTGTAGTGTTGAAAGTAATTTCTGTGGGGAAAGTCCTAAGCAAATAGAATTAAACCTCTGAATCCCAGAGCCAGGAGACAACACCAGGGGAAGGCCTCAGCCCTGCTGCTAAGCCTTCCAGTGGAACTAGTTGGCCACTGTGTGAGACAGGATGCTGGACTAGATGGACCATTGGTCTGATCCAGCAGTGCTCTTCTTATGAGCACAGAATCCTGAAGTGGCTTAAAAATGAGATTCCTGCTCCTCTCAAGCTTAATGGTTGATTCGTATGCTGTGGTCAGGAGTTTTTTGGAAAGGCAAAAACAATCCTGTATTTCTAGAGTACTGCATTAATACTGAGATTATTAAATATCTGCATATCATATTTTAGAATTGTCTCAAATATCCGCAAAGTTCCAGGTGTTCCCAAATGTATAATGGACCCCAAGGATTCCTTCATCATGCATGTTATCCTCTCAGCCTACGGAGAATTCATCAACGTTCTAATGATTCATTTTGCTAGCCAGCAAAGGTTTACTTGCTTTATAATAGTATGGTGTACTTCCAACCAAGATAATCGTATTCCAACAGCACTCCTGTTCCTGAACTGTGCAATCTCACCCAAACTGTTTCTACTGTTTTTACTTTTTGTGTATGTGTCTGAAGAACAGATATTGATAACAGCAATCCAGAGTAAGGCTTTTCCCCACTGTGAAACTGAAAACGAAGCAAAATAGCTCTTACTTGCTCACAAAGGTGAGTGTTTCCACAGAATTCAGAGCATCAGGTAAGCAGAATAATTTTTGAAAATTTAGACTCCAGAAATTAAAAATACTCAAAATGGTATATTCATGGCATGGCCTGCATAAATATTACATGTCAGATATAGTGATTCGTTCTCACAAGAACACTGGATCTTCCCCCCTCAGTCCTTTCCAACCCTAGTTAACTCCTGAGGCTGCAAGACCCATGTGAAGTAACAGCCATGCAATTTGGTGGGTTGCAGTAAAGAGGCAAAAGAGGGCAAAATCTCACCCTCCTCTGTCAGAAGGGATGCAGTAATGGAAGAGGCAAGGAGGGCCATTCCCACCTCCTTCTCCCTGCAGCCCTCTGACCCAGGTAGCTATTATTCCACACAGGTCTCACAACCCCAGGAATCAACTTTTCTGCACTTGGAAGGGAGATCTGTGCTCCTCAGGATCCAACATATGAAACTCAGTTTGCAGATTCCTGTTTTGTAGAAGATGCTGGAAGAGACAGCAGCTAGCATAAACTTAACTTCATAATTTGCTTTCAGTTGGAAGTGACTGGCCAGTCTCTTAAAGAGTGTGAGTGTTTGTGTGTGTGTGCACGCGTGAGAGAGAGAATGTGTGTGTATATATATATATGTATAATATCCACTTTTACCAAGTTTTTTCTTGTTTAATGTATGATACATCTCCCACTTTTGTCTCTACATTTATTAGTGTAAATACAAGGCCTATATAGCAGGCGTATTTTGACTAGATTTGAAGCTAGATGATGAAATGGGGTGGTACGTTGTTTTTCCTTGCTACTTAAGGGTAGATGGTACACACAGGCATCTTCCTGCCCAATTATCCCCTCCTATGTATGAATATTATCACATGTTAAACAGCTAAACAGGATCACAATAAAGGTCAATTTTTCATTTCCTGGTTTCAAATATTTTTTCCAGTTTGGAAACCAGACAGTTTGATGTCCAAAACACTTCTAAATTCACAGACGAGATACTTCTACTTTAACATACAAGGTGACCGACAAGCTCCTTTCAGTGTATATTGTAGGAGACTCCTTGCATTAGAATACATACAAAACTTTAACTACATGGTCATTCTGTTCATTCTACTGAAGCCAGATACAGACTGGAAACAAATTGCAGACTTTGTAATTTAAAAAGATTAGATGTTTCTATATTGCTTTTTCACATTTCTTATTGGGTGATGATTACAGTTGTCTAAGAAACACTAAACAGAAGTTCAGTTTTTAAAATACAAACATACCAAAATTTTTATTTATTGGTTTGCAGATCAACGAATGCCAAGCTTTGGTTTTAATTAAAACAATGTTTTGGCTGCTTTAACTGTAGTGTTAAACGTTATGTCATTTCCTTCAGGAACCACACTTGAACAAAACAATGTTCTTAAACATCAAATTCAACTCACCTGCCAGCTAACACGCGAAGAAAGGTTTTCAACTATAAGTCTGTGTTCAGTACGAAGAGGCGGACCATACTGACTACAAGAGACAAACATGTTTTCATATTATTATTCATTTCTACTTCATATACAAAACTAAAATGTGCTCTGCTTTGACAGACTGCATAACACTACTCAACAAATCAGACAGCATTCTTATAAAGTTGACCACTCTCTATTTAAGTGAGGGTCAGGCAACCAGGCAGTTATTTGCTGCTCACACAAGGAAAGGAAAAAGTCATTAGGGAAGCCACATGGAATTTAAACACAAATTGAAAAATCTGGGCTAAAAAATTAGGGGACAGTTCACAAAGGTATGCTTATCACTTTATGGCTTCCATGTGTGAAACAGTTATCCAAAAAGCCTTCATATCAAATGGCATAACCTCAAACAATACTAATAAGTTCACTGAAGACACATCAAGTGATGAACAATCATGTATAAGTCAGCCCTAGGAGGAAAAGGACATGTGCTCATTATAGCTCCGTAGTATTTACTCATCAAAAAACTTCTTAAGACATGATAACATAAGCTGATGCACTCTAGTTCATTGTATATATTAGTATATTTCTGCCACAAAGCCAAAGTGCTATACATAGTAGTGTGAATAACTAAAGACCCATAGGTTAGTTTGCTCAGGAGAGCTGCCACAATCCACTTGGTGGCGCCTTCATATCACATAAAATTCAACTAATAGTGTGCTCCTTTTTGGACACTGATGCAGAGGCAACTCCGTTTTATTTGCATACCTCTAAATGCCCCACATTTTCAGAATATCCAGATCTTCACTTCAGAGCATTTAAAACAGAAGCTCCAGAATCCCCCAACTGGAAGGTCGAGTCCCACTTTCCACTACCGGAAATAGCAGTCTCTTCTTGTCTGGCACCATGTGCCTGATGTCATGAACGTGACTACCATGCTAGATGCCCATGACCGTCAGTCACATTTCCTACTTTAAAAGTTCACTTTTAGCCTGGACCTTCGACCACTCTTACTGCAGCAACATCACTGCACTAAAGAAAAGAGAATCTAAACAGCACACTGCAATATGCATAATTAGAGGTTCTCAAGTCTCTTTACCATGAGATTGGTAGCTGCCTTTGAGTTAAATGCAAAACTGCTACGTAAATTTCAAAGCAACAGCATACAAAATCATTACAAATGCCTAAAATCCTTCAAGAACAGATTACTTCAGGCAACAGTCTGCAGTACAGAAATTTTAAAAGTTACATTTATTTTTAAAGACACAATAAGAGTATATTTCCAAAGATATTATCAAGTAGGCACTATCAATATATATTTAATGATGACAATCCTGTACATTTCAATATTATAGACACTTATACTGCCTTCCAATGCATTTTTACAATCCCTCAAATTTTGTTTAAATTGTAGGCTCCAGTGACTTGGGCAGAACATTTACTGTAACAGTAGTTCTCATTCCATAGCTTACCAAGCTCCCAGCCAAAGCTATTTAAGTAATGGGGCATATCTCATCCATACCTATGTGAAATCCTTTGTATTAGTCAGGCTAATACAGGATCAATATTTTTAAATATTAAATTTCAAACTAGGGCATACCTGGGTTGTTGAGATGAGAATGAGAACTAAAGTTCACAACAGTACTCAAGGAAAGAAAGGAGGTATCAAGTGCTAATTAATTACAGAGCAATAAATAATGACTTCATTGGCACATTCTTTTCTCTCCACCGTTAGCATCACTGATGCAGTGCACCAACTTCCATTAATGGAGTACTTGTACAAGTTTCCTTGAAATAATAAGGGCTAAATCGAAACAATCTTTTTGCCAGCAGAATGGCAAGAACTATTGGGGGGGGGGGAGCACTTTTTATCAATTCCTTCCTACCACTATAGACCACCCCATGATGTCCACTGGAGTCTTCTGACGTCTGAGAAGAATGTTTTTTTGGGGTGTGGTGCAGTGGAAAAACAGCTGCACTCTGAGAAGAAATTGGAGTCTAACCAAAATTAAAATGGTTAACAGCACTGACTGACCAAACACCTAGAAATACTAGGTAAACACCCAGGAGCTGAAAAGTATTTTGAAATCCTGGAGTCATACATAATGTTTAGAAATATGCCATTTGTTTCACAAGTGAACTTGAAAATCAACAGAACAAGATACTTACCTAGATCCACCTGCATAGGATTGGTAATAATTGAATCGTTGAGGATATCTGCCCCTACCCCCTCTTCGGGCTCTGGCATGTTCAATGGTAACTCTTTAACATAAAAGTAAAGATCAACATTTTTTTTTAGTTCTTTAGGCTTTTATATTGTAAATACACATGAACAGGTGGCACTCCCCAGGCATCTAGCTTTAAATTTTAAAAATGGCTTAAGGAAAGCTTGAAAACTAACTTTCACGTAAGACAAGTGTAACACAGAAAAAAAATCTCATTATATATTTATGTTGTATTTGATGCATATATGCTCACCCTATGGCATCTGTACTGCTTTCTGCATTTTTGCAGCATTTTTATTGTTTTTCTTGAGAGATCCAAAAATATACTTAGCTTACTAGCCAGACTTTTTGCTCACCTCCAAACTTCTCCCCACTCTTAAGGCATTTGGCAAGCACAAACAGCTAAAAGAAGAAACAATGCGCGGACTCTAATCTGGGAGAGCAGGGTTTGATTCCCCACTCCTCCACTTGCACCTGGCTGGATGACCTTGGGCAAGCCGGAGTTCTGATAAGAGATGTTCTTGAAAAAAAGAGAAGTTTCTGTCAGAGCTCTCTCAGCCCCACCTACCTCACAGGGTATCTGTTGTGGGGAGGGGAAGGGAAAGGAGTTTGTAAGCTGCTCTGAGACACCTTTGGGTAGTAAAGGGCGGGGTATAAATCCAATCTCTTCTCTTCAAAGCAATTTGGAGATGGTAAAAAACGGCAGAGTTTTACTGCACTGCTCCAAACAGTAGAATAAATTAGAGAAGACTCAAGTGGAAAACCATGATATTCTCTCATTAGTGCTGAAGCACAATGAAAGGAAGAAACTCTTTTTTTATCTTTTCCAAACTGCCAGGGGAGAGGGATACGTGCTGCTTGGCTTCCTTCTCATCAGAGGACCAGTAACACTTGTCCCTCATGACTGGATTTGCATTTGTCAAGTTTGCAATTTAGTTTTAACAAAACAAACAAAAGCCTAAAACGATCCAAAGTGTGTGTGGGGTTTTGCTTTTCTTTTGAGTGCAACTATTTTTGGTAAGTCACATGTGAATGCCAGAAGCATGACCACGCAAGACTACCACTAATGTATTAACCACCAAGTCTGGAATATATATTAAGTTACAGAGGTCAATGGGGTGGGGTGGGAGAGTAGCTGACAATTCCCTGCTATAAAACAAACCTGAAAATAAGCAAAAGACAAACTGCACAGTATGATCATCCAGTTGCCCTGAGAAGCTGAAATATATGGTGCCCCCCCCAGCATCCTATTGTTTCCCTTCCTTCTCAAGGAAAATGGAATCCATAGTTTTTTGAGTGGTCATATTAAATGTTTCATCAGGAATATAGACTAGTCCTATGGAATGGAAAGGACTGATACACCTGAGAACAAAGTATGCTTGTTAATTTTTACATTTACAAGCAACATGCATTATGATAATCTAAGCCATATACAAAGTGAATTCTAAGCATACAACATGGTTAATAATAACTGTCAAAGGGAAATAAAGTCCAATTTGTGATGAGATTTCCTCTGTTAACACTAAGTACCAGGCTTTCTTCTTCTTTTTTCTCAAAGCACGCTAGTGAAAAATTAAGGTTCTAATCCTACATGATGATCGGCTGCCATGATGATCTCCTGCACCCATATGAAGTCCACGACATATTTTTTTAAAATCAGGTTCAGTAGAGCAGCATAATTATTGTCAGGTGTTATGCTGGCTTCCCGCAACCATGGCTTGCAAATCAAGAGTTGGTCACAGATATGCATGTTTATTCCCACTCCCACCCCAGTGAAAATATCCAGATTCCCCTTTGTTCTTGCTATTTAATATTAAAACCATACTAATGCTAAACAGATTCACAACCTATGCAGCAAATATTTATCCTGTTTCTCCTAGGAGCTCAGTGCATCATTCCCCCTTTGCCATTCAGTCCTTACAACAACCACATTAAGAGTGCATGTCACTGGCCCAAGGTCTTCCACCAAAATCATGGCAGAGTGAGGATATGAATGTTGGTGTCCCAAATCCTAGCCTGAAACGTTTAACCTACTCCACAAATTGTCTCATGTCCTCTTAACCAAAGTCTGAAAACTCTGGTTTCACTCCTACATAAGGTTGAAGAAATGCGAATTCTAAAGACCAGCTTACAGTTTGTAAACTGCAATTTCCCGAAAGCTTTTATTACATTGGCACTGGCCAATTATTTTATTTGAAACAAAAATATTACCTTTCATTACACAGTTCTTTACCATTCAATTCATACACTGCATCATCTGCATCTCTGTGATCTTCAAATTCCTATGACAGAACAACAAATGCCATCAGAACTGTAAGAGTGTGACCTGATTTCAAACTACACAGACTTTTTTCAATTCCTTTAGTTTTATCCCCACTTTAGAAATATCTGATGATAAACTAATTATGATAGGCTCGTTCATGTTGCTGCAACTTAAACCAATAAGCCATTGTTGCAGCCATGTGAAATCAGAGCTTAACAAAGAAACATAGTGGTATGTATTTGGAATTTTAAGGATTTTTTGGCTGACCACAACTCCAAAAAATACTTAAAAAGTGTCAGACATATACACTGCCAAATGAATCTATGCAAGATTCAAAACATGAATACTCAGTCAAGTTTTATTTTCAGTTTTTGATTCTCCACATAGAGGTTGTGGAAGAACCCTGTTCTAGGTTTGCATGAGTTTGCAAACTACACACTATAACTGAAACAACAATAGACATCCTATATATACACCTCTCAAAGGTTCATAGGTTAACATTTTTAAATGTAGTTATTTCAATTTGAAAATTAGCTTTATGTTATACTGTTCATCTGTACTTTTTCACAGTAAAGTGAAAGGATTTCAAGTAGTGGCATCCCAAGCAAGATGGTTCCCAGTAATTGCAAAAGGCTGCTTGATGCATGCATATGTGAAAGTAGGCGACACAAAGATGCTTCATAAGTCATTATAACCTTAAACAGCAGGTGATGAGAAATGTTCGAAGAAGTTGGTATACAATTCTGTCCTTTCAAGATATTGTTTACTAATGTGCAGGTGATAACGTCCCCAAGTACAGCTACTTACCAGTATCTGTAAACAAAAAAACTTCTATGAAGACAGACCCAGAATTCTGTTGATTTTTACAATTAGGGAAAAAATCCACTTCAGTTTCACTTTTTTGGCATAACGCACAGAGAAGTGGCTCTACAACTTGTCCTTTTAGGACACTGTCACCTGCACATTAGTAAGCTGTGCCCCTAAAACACAGCAACTTGCCACTTAGTTTTCTTTGTGTAAACAGAAGAACACCTGGAGCAGAAGATAATCCTGTTCTCATTAACTATGTTTTTCAAAGAGTAGCCTATTAAAGACAAGATGATCCCGACCCAGGAAGAGAATCTGCTAAACACATACATGTGTGTGTAGAATATGTCTGGCACAAGTGTGTAATGCCCAACATCAGACACTCTTGCCACAGGCACCTAATCAAGTTGTATGAGATGGGCAGAGCTTCTACCCAGAACCTAACAAGTCTGCCAAGGTTAAAGTTTTTCTTCGGGTGAAAAAAGTAGGGGACCCCAGGCCCACCCAAAAAGGCTATACTGGGGATCATGGGATCTGCATGTACAAAAGCCATGTGAGACAGGAACTGTAATATAATGCAGAATTGGGTGCAGTTGAGTGAAAAAGCTGGCTGGAGCCAAACAATTTATAAGTGACATATACCATTTATGCCCTGGTTGGGTAGGTTTGCTTTCTTGTCCCTCTGTGCCTATTAGGGTGAGAGAAAGAATCCAAGTACTCTGGGATCAGCAACATGGCTGAATAGCCATGTCTCAGTCCCTCTCTAGGAGAGAATTGGAAGGAGACTAGAAGTCCATCCAGCCACACTCTTCCTGTTTTTCTTCTCTTCCTGTTACAAAAGAGAGAACATGAGCTTCTCTAGCCTTGTTACTTTTCTCAGCTGAGCAGAGATGGCTTTCTCCTCTCTCATCCTAAGTCTCCACAGTGATGTTATGGGCGAAAAGATCCAAGGCCCCCCTGATGAACTGCCTAATGCATGATTTCTGCTGGGATTCTGGCAAAAAACCCAGAGGACTAGGTAGATAAGTTATGTCTTGTCAAAAGATCCCTCTTGTTTTATAATCTTAACACACTCAAGATTCTACTAAAATAAAAAACACCAAGCAATACTGAGGTTAGATTTCTTCTGCTGCCATAGGTTCAAGCTCCCCCTTCCACATTCAAAGACCTCAGTGTTAAGTCAGGAAAGGAAAAAAAAATACAGCCACAATTAGTGTTGTACCAGTAGAGAATCACTGCAGCACTAATGGCAGTTCCCCTCCTGGATCCTCTCCATCTTTAAGGGTGTGGGGAAGGGATGTAAAAAAGAGCACAGGGACTAGAATAGCAACTCTCTGGCTCTCTTCAGGGAATGGAGAGAATGAAAACAGTGGAACAGGGGAGACAGTCAGATGAGAGAATCACAGTGCATTACATAGAAGGTCGAGCTACTTCACCTAAGAACAGCAATGTATCTTACCATTTAGTTTTTCCACAAAAGTTATTCTTAGTAGCAACCATGTTTACAAAAAGATCTAAAGCTAACAGTAGGAGGAAAGATTTAAATATTCAGGCTAGAGATGTAAAATTTCCGGAAATTTTGAAGCTCGGGGAAAAACCCAGGTTTTTTCCAGTTTTTTCGGGGGGGAATGGGAATTTTCGGAAAAATTGAAAAAAAAATGCTCTATTAGCATTTCTTTTGTCTTTTCTAGATTGAAAGTCATTCTGTTACTTTAGGAACATAAAATATGACTATGGACATTTTTACTTGGCATGAAATTATCACAACTAGCATATTAAAAATATAGTGTATCCAAACAATTATTATAAACAGAATACCCACCCACATGCAAAAACAAAACTGAAACCTTTTTATTTTCTTCTGACAATAGCACCTCCTAAAGGAAGAAATGCATCTTGTTCTTGCATTGGAGAGTTCAGTTTGTAACCTAGGACTGGCTTGTCCTCAGTGCACAGAAATTAGATCAATCTGATACCTATATTTGAACACCTTGTCTTAAAATATTTTATTCATCATGTTAAAATAAAATGTTCCATAATCAATTTTTTTTTTTATTTTTTTTTCTTTTGTCAAATTTTTGCAAAAAAACAAAAAAGGCTTCATGAAAAAATGGGGGGGGGGGGACGGTTTTTTTCCTGAATTTTTCTGTTTTTTCCCCCGGGCCTTCACATCTCTAATTCAGGATGAATTAAGTGATCTAATTTTCTAATGCATGCATGTTAGCCATACGTACAAGTATCACTAACACCATATTGGATATGAGTGAAGATCCTTTTGGATGGAAAGGTAAGGTAGAAATCAAATAAATAAATACACCAAACTGTGTTGTCACCCGCATATCATTTTCTAAACTGGGACAAGAAAGTCTTTTAAAAGCATACATACCACAAAACCAAAGCCATTTTTCAGATTGATTTCACGTATACGGCCATATCCTTTAAAAAATTTCTCCACATCTCGCTCTCGGGCATGCGGACTTAAACGTCCAACAAAGACACGACAGCCACTCATTTTAGATTAAACTGCAAAAAAAAAAAAGTTTAGCAGTCCTCATAACCTTCCCAAAAGAAGCCTTATTATATTTCTATCAAAACCCAGGTCAAAACACTATACCAGCCAGGTTAGGCATCTGAGAGCAAACTAAACACATTTCTTATTATAATAGCCATTCCACATTTTTTGTATGATGTGAGTTAACTATGTAACAGGAAATCTTCAATTGGTCTGAAGCAACAAAACAAAATTCAAGTTCAGTGGCACCTTTAAGACCAACAAAGTTTTATTTAAGGTATGAGCTTTTGCATGCACACACTTCTTCAGCTACACGAAAGCTTATACCTCGAATAAAACTTTGTTGGTCTTAAAGGCATCACTGAACTCAAATTTTGTTCTGGGGAAAAATAAGTATACTTACCTATATTTATTCATTCTTTTGGGAAGACATTAAACAAAATTTGATTTGGTGCACTGCAGGAAAGAAATATTAGCTGGACATGAAAAGGACTTCTTATATCCTCCTCCTACTAGCCTCCACCCGCCACTAATTTAGTCCACCTCTCACCTTTAATTCTCTCTCCAACAATACTGTGGCAGGCAATTTGGGATCCAAGACAAAACACAGTAGTAAGTAGAACTACATCAATCTAAAAACTCCCTTACAGGAGAATCAGTGTTTAAATAAATACATTTGAGCAGTTTATCCCATAGATAACTAGCAAGATTTGAACAGCAGTGATTTGATGAGACTCTGATCCTGCTCTTACAAGTTCTTTCATAAAATTTTAACCACAGCAAGGGCAAGAACAGACCATAGAAAGACGCTGCCCTGTCTATAGTAGACTGTTATGGGCAACAGGAGAGGATTTCTTAAAAAATCACTATACTCTTAAGCACCCATAGTAATTCCTACCAAACCTTAAAAGCACTAAACTGGTGGAGTACATACCTAACAAGAGATATGGTAGCCTATTAGTGGTGAAATAGCTGGTTGTGACCACTTCAGAATCAGAATATTGGGCATTATTATTACCTACAACAGTGACATCCTAAGAAATTATTGCAACCAGTTTAATACTTGGGAAAACCCATATGCAAAATGAATACAAACACAACTTACAAATCCAGAAAATTCACAAAAGCTGTAGTCAAAAATCAATTCCACTGTCACCTTGGTACATCACTTAACTCATTCGCAACAGAATAATCATCATTGAGATTTTTCATTACACTAATTCCCATTATAGTGTGGGAGCACCAAAAAGCAAACGAACAGAAATCTCGTGTAACACAATGACTGGCTCGTTTCCCCACCTAGAGGAGAAGAGGACAGTACCTTACTGGACACGTACATATGAATGCACCCACAAACCTTGATCAAATCACCTTATTACGAGGGTTCTCTTAAGCCTGTATACCAAAAACAACAAAACCCATAGGTGATACAAAGACGTTACTTACGTCTTTTTAGAAAGAAAGATTTCACCAGCAAAGAGCAACGCAGATGGATGTTGATAAAAAACAACAACAGAGCATGTGCTTTCAAGCTCCCTTTCCCCAAACAGTTACCTTCCGGGAGAAATGGGGAGAAATCTGGCTGTTCAGGTGTGCCTGAGAGGCCTTCTCTGCAGAATCTGGAAAGAAGCGAAGGGGAGGGGGGGGGCGAGGGTGTTAACGGCAAGAGGCAGACAGGGGCGGGCGCCCGGGGGAAAGGAAGGCGGCTGTTTGGGGGCGGGAGAGGAACAGAGGGGGAGCCTAGAGAGCAGACTCGAGAATTCCAGCCGAAGTCCTCATCCAGCCGAAGCCTCGGAAGGGAGGCCACGAAGGGTCCTTTGAAGGCTGCGCTTCGGCCTCTCGGCCTTACTCGGCTCCCCTCCGCTTACCGCAAGGAATAAGCAAGGCTCGCTCACTCCGGCCACCCCTCACCTTTCCTGCACCTCCCCCGAAAGGGCAAGAGCACTCATCGGCAGTAGTAACGTTTAACCCGCTCGCTAGAAACCCCCCGCGCACAACCACGACACTCACCTTGGTCCGCCAGAGAAAATGGCGGCGCCACTTCGTTTGGAAGGAACAGCAGCGAGGGCGGCAGCACGTTCGTCAAGTGCCGCAGCGTAGCCCCTTTCAGCCAACCCGCTTAAGGACTACAATTCCCGAGTGGCAACGCGCTAGAGAGCGGTTTGGCAGAGCTTAGCTTCTTGGGATTGGTAGGCGGCTGGTCGCTCAGGGAAGCCACGTAGAATGCGGAGGCTGGCAGAAAGGCAGGCTGGGATACCTTCTCTGTGATTGGGGATGAGAAGCTGTTACAATAGACACCTGATGTTAATTGGTTTAGGATATTAATTAGTTAAATCGTATGTACAGAACTGTTCGTATTCAAGATTAATCCAGCTTTAACTACTATTCAGTCTTCGTCAGATATATGAATACAATCTGGCTTCACCATTCTTCGCTAAAAGAAGCCCAGATACATTCTCCTTACTTGCGGAAGCAATTTTGTTTCCTTGGGCTGTGTGTGGTGGAAAGGGCCATCAGGTTTCAAGACAAGAGACGTTCGAGGTGGTTTGCCGATGCCTGTCTCCGTCTTTGGTCCCTGGGATTTCTTGTTGGCCTCCCTTCCAAATACTGACCAGGGCCATCTCTGCTTAGCTTCCAAGATCTGAGGAGATCGGGAATAGAGAGGGTCTCTAACTCCGGGTAAGGGCCGAGGTGGCTTATAGGTTAAGACAATGAGCTGCAGACTGGGAGGTCTGTACTTCGGCAGTTCGAGACCTTAATGCCGTGTGTGGGCCCAGCTCCTGCCAACCTAGCAGCTCGAAAGCTTTGGTGGGAAGGTAACAGCGTTCCATGCGCCTCCGCGTTTAGTCATGCTGGCCACATGACCATGGAAACGTCTTCGGACAGCGCTGGCGCTTCAGCTTGGAAACAGAGATGAGCACTGGCCTCCTAGAGTCAGATTCGACTAGATTTCGAGCAGGGGAAACCTTTACCTTTATAACTCTGGTTGGGCTACTTACACATGTAGAAGTATAAAAGCACCAAACGCAATCACTGGTATCTTTAGGGAGCTTTATTGGTTTGGATGCTGGGCTAGCATGAAGCTTAATGGGTGACCTTGTGGTAGCCTAATTTACCTCACAGGATTATTATGAGGATAAACCAGGGAGGGAGAATGATGTATACTGGCCTGAGTTCCTTGGAGGAAGGATGGGATAAAAATGTACTAAATAAATATTTTGAAAAGGATCAAGACATTGAAGCACTGGCAGACCATTGCCTGAGAGCTTGGACAGTTACAGTCAGTCAACAGATCATCCTGGGTTACAAGGATCAATATATTAACTGAGCATAAGGCAACTTTATATGGATACTTATGATTTTTTCAGTCTCAGTGACAGCTATGAGTCTACATGGCTGAAGTCAGTCAAAAAGAGTTGGAGAGTTTGGCATGAAACAGTTTATATGGCACCCTAAAAGAGCAAGAATAAAATGGGAAATTCTGCAAGATAGAAAAGAGAGAGGGGGGATGAACCTACCTAGCTGGTATTTATACTACCAAGCAGCAGCCCTAGTCTGGATAAAAGAATGGCTTACTTTAGAAAACACAAGGATTTTAGCATTGGAAGGTCATTATTTATATATGGGCTGGCATGCATATATATGATACGGAAAAGAAAAAGTCCACTCTAACTTTAAGAGTCACCTGTTAAGAGGAGCGTTAAATAAAATCTGGTGTGATATAAGAGAGAAATTTTATAGGAAAATTCCAAGATGGGTCTCACCCCTTGAAGCGTTTATCAAGCCTTCTCTTATGTCAATGAGCAAAAAAGATAGTTATCAGATGTTATTAAACAAAAACAATAAACTAAAATCAGAATAAAAACTACTACGAGAAAATAATTTATCCTGGTGGGAACTTATAACACTCTGAGACAGATATAATAAGGATTTACTAAGAGGTTTTGAGGATCAGAACAACGAACTTGACAAGATTTGGCTATCTTCTAGCGATAAATTAATTCAGAAGCTTTATGGCTATCAGATGACTATGAATACGATGAAACGATTAAGACTACAATGATCTCATGGATGAAAGATATGGGGAAAAATATAGAGATAGAACAATGGTCTAAAATATGGAAATCTGCGAAGTATATGCGAGCCATATCCTACAAGGAGAATATATATAAAATGTTCCACAGGTGGTATTGGTGCCCGGACAAAATAGCCAAATGCTATGTCAACTCCTCCAACTTATGTTGGAAATGTAAAGCTAATATAGGGACCTTTTATCACATGTGGTGGAAATGTAATGAGATACAGTATTATTGGAAAATGGTATGTAAAATAATTCAGGAAATCTTGGGGGGGAAATGTAGCTCTAATACCTGAAATATACTTGTTAAATATTATTCCCAATGGATGCATATTTATTGACATATATAATAACTGCAGCATGTTTGTTACTGGCTAAGACTTGGAAATTTGAAAAGCTACCCTCTAAAGAGGACCTAATACTAAAATTGTTAGAACTTGTGCAAATGGACAATCTGAGTTTAATGCTTCTAGATAAGAATAAGAATGTACCAAGAAAAAGATGGTTAAGGGTATACAACTGGATACATCAAGTAACGGAATAACAGACTCTAAACCTTTATGTAATCTATGTATTTGGAATGGATTTCCATTGAAAAAATGAAAAATAAAAGTTAAAAAAAAAGAGTTGGAGAGTTTGGATTTCCCCCCTCAGTCTGATTGGAAATGGGGCATGAGCAGGTACAACATACTTTAAAGCAGAGGGTGATAGATATTGAGTGGCAGAAAGACCTAGAGAGGACACCAACTTTTTTGTCAGCAGACAGTTCTAGATACATAGTTTCTACCGCCACTTATCTCTCCTGATTGAAGATACCCAGTCACAGCAGGGCATTGTCGTGTGCTAGATGTCAAGCCCTCCCTTCTGTAGTTTTAGAGGGGCGATATAAAAAGACTCTGATGGAAAAGGCTCCTGTAGCACAGGGGAGATTAAACCACAAGACATGTTATTTCATTGCCCCTTTTATCAGGATATTTGTATCAAGCTTGTTTTTCCATTACTTGGTCATTCAGAATCAATATATACCAGAATGTTTTTTTTTTTTTTTGATTTTTCAGAATGTTGTTAATAGGTGAAAACCCACTGGTTACAGTGAGTAGCGTGATGTTCTTTGCAGCAGCTTGTAAAATTTGTCAGTTAATGAAGATTTAAATCTTTTAATGTTATCTGAAGAACTGCTATTATAATTGTACTTTTTAAAACATCTAATTTATCATATGTGGGAGTTAATTAATTTTTAAAGTCTTTTTAACCTTAGAGTATACAAATTCTGTTATGTTTTGTGCTGATCAAAGAACATTTTAATAAAGATTAATTGATAATTAGATGTACTCTTTCCTCCACATCTAATCTGTGTCAATGAGTGTGTATTGTTATTTGAGAAGAAACCATAAGGCAAGCAAAGGCACCAAGATTCCCAGCTGCCTGATATTTGGATGTGGGTTAAGAGTTGTGCACATGACTACAAATATGTACATAATTATATAATAACAAACCACAGTTGACGCATAACCTTTAAACATTTCCACATCACAAATACTTATGCATGCAATAGAAAGTTTATTTTGTTTTTAAAGAGAGCCCTTAGGAGCTTTCTGAAACCTGTGAAGCTTGGCCTGACAAAACAGTGTCATGAGAGGTGCTGTTCAAGTGCAATAACTCATTCCGTGAATTGGTTGCCACCATGTACTGCCCCTCAAACTGCTGCAAAAACCCACATAGACTGAGTGAATGATGAAGTTGCCTTCCATACCAGCATCACACCAGATTGTATGTGGCCCGAGAAATAAAACACAAAATTACTACAAGTCACGTGATTTCTGTTTGCACAGTTTTTACTGGTGCAGCACCATAGATACCTCAGCACTACAAGAGAAGCATCTTATTTAGCCCTAACAAGTTGCAGATGGGTTAAAAGAAAGTGGTTGCTCTTGACTGGTCTGTATCAAGGAACTGCACCCAAATGGCTCCCTCTTCTCCTGCTAAAGTATGCACAGCCAAGTACGTCCATGGCCTTCTTTTGCTAGGCCTATGTGACAAGTCTGGATTTCACAAAGAAGTTGCACATTTTCATCAGACATGAGACTGGTGACAAATTAGAATCTCGCTTCTTCGGTGCCACTGCAATGAACAGTAAGCTTAGAACAGATAAAAGGAAGTACGTCTTCAACCAAAGTAATTAACACATGGAATTCACTGCTGCAAGAAGTGGTGGGGGCTACAACCATAGACAGCTTCAAGAGAAGGTGGGATAAATATATGGAGCAGAGGTCCATTTGTGGCTATTAGACACAAGGTATAGATGGAACCCTATGTCTAGGGCAGTGATGCTCTGTATTCTTGGTGCTTGGGGGTGGGGGGCAACAGTGGGAGGTCTTCTGGAGTTATGGCCCTGCTGGTGGACCTCCTGATGGCACCTGGGTTTGGGCCACTGTGTGACACAGAGTGTTGGATGGGATGGGCCACTGGCCTGATCCAACATGGCTTCTATTATATTTTTAATGCCATTGTTACGCCTGGCTACAATAGGTGAATGTATTATAGGGGTTTTGAGGAAGGGGATGCAATGTGCAGGTACATAACATGCATGTGCATGCACACCCTGTAAGGTTGGTGGGGGCTGAGTCAAGGTTTATCAGATTACACTGCTGCTATCTCCTTTTTGACTCAGACCCAGCACATACATGTCAGTAAATGTTAGTATTAAGAACACAAGAATTGGCCTGCTACATCAGGCCAGTGGTCCATCAGCATCCTGTTTCACACAACAACAAACTAGTTAGCCGAGAGGGCCAACAAACATGGCATAGAGGCCAAGGTTCCTACCAAACAGGGCAAAAAGGTAAATATATTGTATCCTAGCCACTGCTATTCAGAGGTTTGCTACTTCAAAGAATAAATTGTGGAATTCACAGCCAATGGATGTAGTAAGCATTGAAGAGCTTAAAAGGGGATTAGATAGAATAGATCCATTAATGACTACTGAGGTTCCCTTTAGTGAACATAGGTAGTAGACACTGTTTGTCTCCTTTTCAAGTCATCTATGTTTGTGGCCATCACTAAGTCCACTGGCAGTGAATTCTACAATTTAATTACTAGTTGAATAAAGAACAATTTTATTTTTGACTATTCCGAAGCTATTGCCCATCAGCTTCATTAGATGAATTCTAGTTCTAATGGTATGGGAGAAGAAGATCTATCCACTTTCTCCATCCCATTAATATTTTTGTAAATCCCTATCATGTGCTTGCCCCCCTTAGTTGTCTTTTTTATAAGCTGAAACATCCCAGACACTTCACATTCTCCTCAGAGGAAAGATGAACTAACCCCTTAATCATCTTGGTTGCCCTCTTCTGTAGCTTTTCTAGCTTTCAAATATCTTGCAATATCCTGATTTTTTTCTTCAGCAAAACTGAAGCTTTATGTTTTGACTCTTCCCAAAAAATATGGCACAGCAAACAGTGAAAAAATAATTTCCTAAAAACAATTACTGGATGTGTTGATAACAGTTATTCTGTATCTCTGCCATTGGTGAGCTTTTTCAGATTTGTTGTTCAGTCGCACAGTCGAGTCCAACTCTTCGCGACCCCATGGACCACATCACGCCAGGCCCTCCTGTCCTCCGTCATTTGCTCAACTTCATGTTTGTTGCATCAATAACACTGTCCAGCCATCTCATCCTTTGTCGTCCCCTTCTTCTACATTCATCTTTCCCAGCGTCAAGGTCATCTCCAGTGAGTGATCCCCTCATTTGGTGACCAAAGTATCTGAACTTCAGCTTCAGTATCTGGCCTTCCCTTGAACCAATTTGGATAAGTGGCATCAATAAATAAAAAAGTTCTGGCTTGGAACTCAAAACAGCTTGACTTTTCACACTGCCCCAGCAATAGCACACATCTGATCACAAAATTTGCCCTTTCCCCAACACCCAGAGACTGATGCAGAACTAGATTGGCATATCACTCAGAGAATCTTGTACATACATGGTGCCACCTTATTTTCCTGTCTTGAAACTAATAGCAGTGTTTACAATCTATGGGAAGTGTAAAGTAAAAAAGGCCCTTTAGTAGGACCAGCACCCAGTGGCTGCCATTAAAGTTACTGTCTGCTCTGATAGGGTTCCGGCTAAGCTTGACCTAACTCAGTGCTATCAGCAGTTGCAAGTGGATGACAATGTTACTTATTGATGCCGAAACAATGTCAACACATCAGTGACCCTTTTATAGCAAGCACCTCAAATTTGGAATTTTTGTTGAATCTTCCTGTGGTTTCTGGAAACACTGCTAGCAGAAATCCCTGGGATTGTTCCATAACTGGATAATGTATTTACTAATCATGTGGTCCATTTGAAGAACAATACGTAGTGTAATATTAAGCAAAGTTATATCCTCAGGACTCAGGAGTGTAATAATACTGTTAGCTTTTAAGATGCCACTGGACTTTTCATTTATTTTGCTACAACAGACTGATATAGATACTCCTTTGCAATTAGGACTGCATTTTTATAGACTTCTACAAAAGTTTATCAGGAGGAATTCAGAAAAAGCAATATCATCTTGGAGCTTCCACTGTCACTTTTGTGAAATACCAAATATATCTATCTGACACTCATCCAATGAATAAAACCTGATACCTCACGGCCACCCCCAGAACCCCAGGAGTGGACAACGTGGGAAGCCCAAGTGGAAGCTCAGCTGAGATGATGGAGTGCACAGTTAGAATATAAGAAGAGCCCTGCTGGATCAGACCAATGGTTCATCTAGTCCAGCATCCTGTCTCACACAGTGGCCAACCAGTTTCTCTGGATGGCCAACAACAGGGCAGTGTGGATTCTAATCTGGGAGAACCGTGTTTGATTCCCTGCTCCTACACATGCAGCTGCTGGTGTGACCTTGGGTCAGTTACAAGTTCTTTCAGAGCTGTTCTTTCAAGAGCAGTCCTCGAAAGAGCTCTCTCAGCCCCATCTACCTCAAAGGGTGTGTTGTGGGGAGGGAAAGAGAAAGGAGATTGTAAGCCACTCTGAGACTCCTTCTTGTAGTGAAGGGTGGGGTATAAATCCAATCTCTTCTTCTAGAGGCTGAGGCCTTCCCCTGATGTTGCTTCCTGGGCTGACTCTGGGATTCAGAGGTTTAGCGCCTCTGAATGTAAAGGCTCCCACCAGTCACCATGGCTAGTAGCCATTGATAGACTTCCCCATGAATCTATCTAACCCCCTCTTAAAGCTGTTTATTCCTGTGGCCATCACTACATCCTCTGGCAGCAAATTCCACAATTGGCAGCCCGAGGTCTCTCCTCTGCCCACAAGGAAATAGAAGACCAAGCTCCTCTGTGAGGCTTCACAGAATGCTGGGCAGAGTTCTCTGCAAATACCCCCGGACTGCTGTAGGCCACTCCTACAGCTGCAGGCACTAGCTCCTAGAAGTAGCCTCAGTGCAGCTCTGACTATTGTGGGATGAACATTTCTGTGAAATAGTGTTTGCTGTCCCAATGTGCCTTGATTTTGTGTGTGCCCATTTGACTCTGGCCATGGAGGCTTCTGTCTGGTCCTGATCTCTCCATGCAAGCAGACATATTCAGTGTTTTAAACTAGCTTCTTGAAAGATAAAGCCAGTTTTGCAGAAACTCTTAATCAGTTGCTTGATGAAGGAAGTGGACTTAGTAGCATGATAAAGACTTTCTCAGCAACAAGAAGCTACTGAACTCTCATTCAGTAAGCACAAATAGTAGAAACAGAAGTAGCAACAGATAGTGCAAAAACAACTAAGAAGCAAAAGAGATAAGTGTCATAACTTGTGGCCTAAAAACGAGTAAACTTTACATAATCTTTAGCAGTGTGGTGGGGAATTCTGTAAGTGGGATGCTGCCCCAGGAGAGACCTGTACACAGTTATAGCACAGTTAATCTCTGGAAGCAGGGGCAGCCAAAATAGGACAAGGCCTCTCAAGATATTTTAAAGTGTTCAGGTTGAGATGAAAGCAGGACAGCCATCCTTCAGGTACTCCCATCACAAGTCATTTAGGGATTAAAAAACCCTCACATACTTGCAATAGAAAAGACTGGAACAGACAGTTGTGAATTTTATTCTAAAAAGAGAGGCAATGGAATGCAAGGCATAATTTTCACAAGATCCATGAGCATATTATTCTGTCCACAGAAACCAAGACAATTCAGGTTAGGATATCATAATTGTGATTTATATACATTTTCAATGTCACACAAAAGAACAAGGGAACAAATGATAGGCAAATGAGTAGTCGGTATGATTTACTAGTAGCTTCTGTTTTATCCCTGAATGAGGGAATCCCAGCCAGGGTGCCAAATTACATATGTAGGTTTGATTGCCCACTCTTGCCATGCTCACTTGGCAATCCCAACCTACCTCATACAGTTGTTGTTGCAAGTATAAAATAGAGGAGGGGAGAATAACGATGTATGTCCGTTTGGTTCCCCACTGGGGAAAAAGTAGGGTACAATATCTAAATAAATAAACCCACTGCTCTGTCAGTAAGCACACCTTGGGCAAGTGGCCAGACATAGTGGAGGCGAAAAAAGAGTGTATGTTCTTGGGGGGGGGGGGGCTTCTCTGTCAGGATGAAAACCAAGCATGGTATTTCTATAAATAATTAGATCTATTTGCACAAGGTAGCTTGTTTCCTAGGGCTTTTTACACATTGAAGATTTCAGATTTGGCCAGTGTAATACTTGGAAGGGCACGATCATAAAGCCATATTAAACTAGCAATTATGTATGTACACTGATCATAGAAGAGAGAACTACCACTAGTGCTTCTTCTGTTGAGCTTAACAGCCTGCATAGCTGAAAGTAGAACACTGTGCAATCAAAATATATAGCAGAGTTTCTAAACTGGCAGCACAGCAGCTGTGGCAGGTGCTAGCACAAGCCAGTGGTCAAGGAATTCATTCCTCATTGGCATTTCGACTCTAAAAGCTTTCTGAAAGGAAATAACTTCAGTTTTCTTGCTGCTTTAGTATTCAAATACAATATTGTAAGTGATAAACAGATACTAAATGAAATATAAATGAAGGTACTCTGAAGCGGAGGTCTAAAATCAGTTGTGATGCTACTCTGGTAACACCATGGGGGGGAACAAGGTATCCCAGGTGAATTTGCAGATTACAGCTTAATATGAACCCTGTTCTTAGAACAACAATTCAATTATAGTACTGTAACAAGTATCCCTATAATCTTTACAGACAAAAAATTCCCCCGGGGTGGGGGACTAGTGCTGGAAAAAAAGCACTTGTTTCATATAAAGATCAGAGAGATATTTTTGTTTTTGTGTTTTAAACAGATAATTCCATACAGTCGAACTTCCTCTTAAAATCAGCCTTATATAACCCCATAGCCTTCTTTTCCTGTAACCTTCAGCCTTCTGCTCATTTTGATTTCGAGACCTCTTTCTGTTTCTCATGTGTAGAGGATAGATTTCTATGCCTGTAGTAGTGGAAATCAAAACACATACAAAAACTGAACAAAAGCCAAGATCTTGGCTTCCAGTACTTTTATACCTGTAGTGGTAGAGACAGGTAAGGATGTGAGACCAACACACACACACACACACACACACACACACAAAAGCTTGTAAAAATGAAAAAGCCCAAGACAAGCGAAACACACAACATTTATTGTTTTGAGAACAACTGTTTTTAAGCCAATCTTACACATTTGGGGGGATCTTATTTCATATCTTCTAATATCTGATTTTAGTGATTATGGGAAGATTTATCAGTAAGGCAAGAGGATTAAAAAAAAATAAGGCTGTAATTCTATGCACATTTACCTGGAGGTAAGCTTCACTGTGCATAATGGATCTTATTTCAGAGTAATCATGTATTGGAATATGTTTAGATTGATTAAAATTTCTTTTAAATGTCAAAATTAAATCCATAATATCAATGATTTTATTTACTAGAAAAAAGTTAAACCTGCAGTATCCAGAGATGTGCACATATATGTTTGGTCCAAGATGACATTTTGTTATAATAAGGATATCTTCATTTGAAGCAGTAATACCAGCCACATAAACATCAATATAATTAAAAGCAAGGGCAGGAAAAGCACTTTGGTGTCTTGCATTTAAGAAAACAGATAAAAACATTAACATCAGAATAATATACAAAAAAATCCCAGCTACCAAATGTCTTTTGAAAAGTTTTTGGAAAGTCTTTCTGGTTATAGCTAAACAGCATTAAACAAATTGACTAGACAAAAGAATGACGTCTAGATTTGTTATCACATATTCTTTAATATGTTCCGTGACAAGCAATATCAAAGATGCCAACTCTCAAGCTCTATTATTATTATTACTGTGTTTGGAAACCAGGCAACTTTCAGCAACAACACATAGGAGGCATATTGTCATTTTAATTAAATATTAAAACATGAGCTGTGTACATTATTTTTCCCTAAAAAACACAGCAATTTCAAAAAGTTTTATTGTAAAATATTTTCATGAAATGAGTGAACCAGCAATACATGCATTTATGTGTCTCCCCCCTCTGAAAAAAAGTGACAGACAGATGGGAAGATGGACAGAACAAGTGAGGCTGGGGGGTGGGGAGGGATGTCAGGATGGAACGCAACATTGAACTCCATTTCCTATGTTTGGACAAGGAAAAAAGAAACCTCATACATTTCATATAATACTTAAAGTTTTCTATTTATGCTTCAATCTTGGAGAAAAATACTTTTTTCTATAATAAAATACACTTGTTTAAATGTAACTTCTCTTGCAGAAAATAATTTTGTAAACCGTTATTTTCAGGGGCATAATAGATAGTTTCATTTTCACATTCTCCCCTCTGCCCCGCCCCCTACCCTCCATAAATGGGACCTGTTATCTGACGTGGAAACAGGAGGGGGGGGGACGCAGAGCAGAGCCCACTCTGCAAACAGAAAGAAAAGTGCGCCTGGATGGGAGAGGGTAAAGATGTGTGGTGGATAGATAGTTGGTAGTTAAAGGTCACTTTCGCCATAGAGAGCTGTAGAGAAAGACATGTAGTCCAAGGCACCAGGCACAGAATCCAGCCCAGTGTAAGGTGCCATTCTAGCAATGCAATATTCAGCTTGGTCAGGAGGCAGTTCCCGCCGTAATTCATCCACAGTGATATAATTCTGCAAGAGAACACATGGATATTTAAATTGCAGGAGGCAGACACAATTCTGTGAATGTGAACAGTGGGGGGTTGTATACTAAATAACATCTTTATTGAGTAAATATTTTGTTACTTGATTGTTACCGTACAGTATTAGTGAACAGTACAGCTGAATAACTTTTTAAAAAACATCCAAATTTCAAGGCTTTCAGAAAACACAGCTGGATGAAACGTGAATGAAAACCACAAAATTGCAATCTATACATGAAGTTGTATGAAAGCATTTTAAAAAAGTGTTTATGTTTTATCACTTTCAGATAGCTAGCTGCTTTGGATTGTTGTTCCACTAACTATGACAAATTCCAGAGAGTAGCCTTGCAAGTCTGCTTCAACAAAACCAGATTGAGGAGCCTTGTTGCACTTTAAAGACCCACCAGATTTATAAACTTTCATACCATATGGACCTCTTTATCCAATACATTGGTTCTACTAGTCCACCAAAAGTTATACTACAATCTTGTCTAATTGAATACAATTGTTATTAGTGTTTTTATTGCTTTTATCTGTTTTATATGGGCTTTGCCCCTTGTAAGCCGCCCTGAGCCCGCTCTGTGGGGAGGGCGGGGTATAAATCTCAATCAATCAATCAATCAATCAATCTGTTATTTTATGTGCCGCAAGACTATTTTAGCTGTTTTCCCTACTGAATATATTTACTTGAAACTCATTCCAGCCATGTTCTGAAGAGAAACATTCCCTTCAAATTAAAAAAAAATAATCACAGGAATTAAACAATACAATTAAATGAATTCAGGTACAGCACAAGTGATATCAAGTATGGGTTTTTTTGCCAAATTCTGCCCAAGATAGAACTCAGGATGGACTTGGCGTGGTATGTGTGGATTTACCATATGTTCTGATAGTACATATGGTACTACCGTACTAGCATATGGTCTAGCCTTGGCACCTTGGTGGGCAGGGGGAGACCCAATCTCACTCATCCATCACTAACAGCATAGTGAATGAAAGATGCATATATTAAAAAGATCTGTGACATGCCTTGGATACATTTGTGCATGCACAATTTCTTCACTCATACTGCCCAAAGGTAGTTTGACTACTCATGGATATCTCCAGAGAGTAGCCATGTTAGCTTATTGTAGGAAAATAGAGCAGAAGTCCAATGGTACCTTACAGACTAACAACACTTATCCCAGCATGATCTTTCATGAGTCAGAGTTCAGTGAGCTGATTCACAAAAGCTTATGCTGGAATAAGTGTTGTTAGTCCATAAGGTGCCACTGAACTTCTGTTCCTAGTATTCCTGTGGATGTAACATGGCCAAGCAAATTGTGCACTGACAAAAGCATACGAACCCTGTATCAGTGTTGCAAAAGTCCACGATTCCATTGTACTAGCTTGACTCACTACTTTTACAGGTAGAATATTGGTGGAGATGGAACTCCCATGATTTTCTGGCACCTAATCTAGTGCTCAGCTATTTCCATGATATTACTCCACAAGGCTCTCATCAGCAAATAATACAAGGTTTTCAATTATTATTTGGCTGTGTAACTTTAGCAGCCATCATGAACTTGGGGAGGGGGACCATCCTAAAACCATAGTTTTTAAATGTATGACTTTAGCCAACCTGAAATCAAAGTTATCTTTGTCACAAGCCTGCATGTTGTCCATTCAAGTCTGAACTTACTTTATCTCCAGCCAGTATTTTGAAGGAGGCCATAACTTGATCAGCTGTATCAGTATCAGCCGTTTCTCGAGACATGAAGTCAATGAAGGCCTGGAACGTCACTACTCCTATGCGGTTGGGATCTACAATGCTCATGATTCGAGCAAACTCTGCTTCACCCTGGACAGTTAGACAAACCAAATATAAAGGATAAATTGAAAATTTGTTTCACTACATACATCATTCCTAAAATGCGACACACCAAGAACAAATTGACACTGTACATACTGATGAGAAACTTCAGCTTGCTCAAAGTGCTGCTGCTCATCTATTTGATGTGAGTGTTCTAGAAGCTGCACTGTGGCTGCCTATGTTTCCAGGCATAATGTAAGGTGCTTATTGTAACCTTTAAAGCCCTATGTGGAGAAATGCATTGTAATTTGAAGGTTTGGTCTGTACAACCCCCCTGTCTTTCATGTCAAAAACAATTTCTCTCTCTTAGCAGAGAACAGCCAGGAGAAATCAATTGCTCTCAAGCCTCAACTGGGAGTGCTTTAGAAATGCTAATGGCCTCCCTGGCTGGAGACACTGAAATGGTCAGCTCACACCTCTAGGTAGAAACCAACATCTCGAGGGGAAAGAGATTTGGGAGGAGAAAGAGGCTAGAGTATATCTTCCTGAAGATTTCAGGAAAGGTTTATTTGACCCACAGGGGAGTGGGCAAATGGAGATAATAAAGCCCCTTGGCATGGGGGGAGTTCTCTTTGGT
>NW_015167527.1:888308-888970 GCF_001447785.1 Gekko japonicus | reverse complement strand
TGAAGAGAAGACAAAGGCTGCCAGCCTGAACAAAAGACACCAAGGTAATGGAAAATTTTAGAACATTATAACTTCTGTCTTAAAGAGCCTGCCTTAGAATAAGATCAGCTAGGGCATGTGCAGAGTGAGGGACAGAGGAATTGCATGTTTACACTTTTCTTTTGGATTCCTTGCTTAATCCTTGCTGTACTGAGAGTATGCATGTGGCAGTTTATTTTTGATAAATGTTTTATATTTTTGAATGTTGGTAGTTGTTCCCTGTACCACACAGACCCCCACAATTAGAAACATACAACCACCAAAACAATCGATAAAAGAATTCACAGAATGATGAAAGTATAGCTGTGGGCTGGTTGTGTCACTTACTGTTGTTGCAGAAACTATACAAAAAGCACTCATGACTCCTGTACAATTACATTCCACAAAAGGAATCACAACAGCAATGGATGAAATATAGAAAGACTCCCATCTTTGACAATAGAAAAGTACTGAGAGTTCAAATTCTGGGAATACTAGGTATTCTTACATAAAAAAATGCAACTCTGAAGGAAGTTATGTAGACACAATATATTAGAAATAAACGCATAATTGTTATGCATAAAACTAATCAGAGAAGAAGCCCTTCTATATTTTAATTTCAGTTCTAACCAAATGACTATTCC
>NW_015167527.1:868899-888264 GCF_001447785.1 Gekko japonicus | reverse complement strand
CAGCCTCCCAAAAGAACCAATCAGAATGGTAGTCTTGTTTTTCTTTCAAAATATAGTCCTATCTGAAGTTAATGCAATTTGTACTCTTCCAGATACAGTGATGAGGTGCAGATTTTAAACTACACACACTTTAGTGTTCAAAGTAATGGGAATAATGTAGCTTTACCATGAGTCATTAGATGTGTGCCCATCCCTTTTTGAAGGGCAAATATACCATTGTGAGTGGAAGTGATAGATGCCTCTACATTACCATATTGTAACCAATGGAGATAAGGCAGGTGCGGAAGTCTTCACAATCCAGCATGCCAGTCTTCTTCTACAAAGAGTAGTTGAAGGATGAAGGAAATGAAAGAGATGGCAGGGATGAAAAGCAGTCCAAGAAGAGATGATTTCATGGAAGATGTTACAAAGAATAGATTTGCATGAAGGAGAAATGGAAGACAGGATGTATTGGACAATGAAACAATGCATTAAAATGACTCAAAGAAGACAAAAGAAGGATACATTTCATTGCAAATAAAGATGGAAGATGAAAGTTAAAATACAAGCAAGAGGGAAAATTGATGGGGATTATCAAGAGAGATATGTTCAAGAAAGGAAAGCACAAGATGCGGAAAATTTAGGGAATCAGGCAAATGGAATGTTTAACAGGGCAATAGATATGTTCCACAACAGAAGCATGAGAATTTATAAAGAAAAAAATAGAACAGTGATAAAACATATAGTAGTACACAGACATATGCACAATAAAATAGTACATTGACAACAGATGGATTAAAACAAAAAAAAGAGAGGGGAAAAATGTGTTATTTCCTTGTAGTTCAATATTGGGCTGTGCTCCTCACTAGATCCAGTACCTGTGCATCGTTTCCAATATCGTAACCCAAACTGATGAGGCAGGCTTTGAATTCCTCAGGGCCAAGTGTGCCGGAGTGGTCCTGATTACGCAGTGCACCAGGCAGCCGGACATGCAGTGCCAAGGGGGTGGTAATGTATAACATAGGGAAGGAGGAGATGAAAAAGGAGGCAAGGGAAGGTGAAGGAAAAGGAGGTGTACCATGCAGTGGGTGGAGAGACATGGGGGTGGAGGATGACAACATGCAGAAAAAGACAGGGAAGAAAAATAAAAAGTGCACAAAGTTAGATACTACATTGAAAGTTTGTACTGTGCCAATGCTTTTTAATGTACCTTTTCTCACTAAACATGGTCATGCCGGACAAATGCTTGCACATAAACTACAAGCAAGCTCTGAAGACTGCTCATCTTCAGATGCTCCCTTATATTAAGTATCTTTCCCCACACATGGACACATGAAGCTGCCTTATACTGAATCAGACCATTGGTCTATCAAGGTCAGGATTGTCTAGTCAAGACTGGCAGTGGCTTTCCAGGGTCTCAGGTACCAGTCCTTCACACCACCTACTATCTGAGCCTTTTAACTGGAAATTCTGGGAACTGAATCTGGGACCTTCAACACGCAAGAAGATACTCTACCACTGAGTCACGGCTCCTCCCAAACTCAGTAACTCTAAAAGTGCCACATTCGCTCAGTAATCTAGAATTCAAAGGAACTGTTAAAAGACCATAGACACATTTTAAAAACCTTGTGACCAAAGCAAGGACAGTCTTGCCATTCATCGTTCTCTAGTAGCAGTTATACATTGGAAGTACTGCCATTAAATGTCCTTGCTTTAGATGGCACATTCATGAACTTGTAAGAAAATGCTACAGTGCAATCCTAAACAGAGTTACAGCCTTCAAAGCCATCTGACTTCAATGGATTTAGATGTGTCTAACTCTGTTTAGGATTGCATTTGGTAGTTTGCAAGAGCTGCATCTCAGTCAACTGCAGTCACTTTTAGTGTAAAAAAAAAAAGTATATATGCAACAGAATTTTGGACAACTGTGAAAATGGAAGGTCCCTATATTGAAAGCAGATTCTCTTCCTTTAACTAGGAATCTGCCCAGAGATACTACATAATATTAATTAGTCACCTGTAAATTCTAAACCGTGAAAATACACAGTGAATATAAGCCACAATAAAATGCAGGAGAGACAGAAGACTCAGTGGAGCACACTTAAAAGCTGCATATTCTTAGCTCAGGAGTCGCATCCAGTTGCAGCTGCCTTTGCATTTGATCAATCATTCTTCCCTTACATGGCTGCTGAATACAATATTTCATTTGGATTCAGTAGCTTGGGCAAATTTCTGACTGTGCCAAGCAAGGTTACCCTACTTCTTCCATCAGACAAAACCTAAGAATCATCAAGAGGGGAGCGCATCAAGCACAGGCCTCTTGGGCTATACTCTAGTTGCATAATATGGAAGCTCTTATCATGCAGAAAAAGCAAGTTTAGGGTTAACTCCAGCAAAGTGTTTCACACCCACAGAATGCATTTTGGAAAAATAATCCCGTGAATTTATTAGACATAAAAATATTTATGTTGGAATGAGAATAATGTTCATATTTAAGGCTAATTCTATTGATAATATACAAGAGTTTTCCTATGAGCAGAATGTAAATGAATGACAGCTATCTTCAAAGAGGCTCATTAGGATAATTCAGCCATTTCTTGAATTTAGAAAGGTATGAGCTAAGATGTGCCGGCATCAGTGTTTCGGAGGGCAGCCATGTGTTAGTTTGCAACAGAACAGCTGGATTCGAGCCCAGGAGCACCTTCAACCACCAACAAGATTGGCGGGGGGCATATGGGCTTCCGAGAGCCAGAGCTCCCATCACCAGACACAAGTCGGAATGGAGATCTCTGGGTCCTTATAGCCCAGTGGGAGGGGGGAGGGGTGCTGCAAAGAAGGAACTCAGGATGCAGAGTTTCTTTGCAACACTCCTCTCACCTTCTGACTGCGACACAAGGACACAGGGATCTCCACTCCGACTTTTACCTGATGAATGAAGCTTTGACTCTTGAAAGCTCATGCTCGGTCTCGAAGGTGCTGCTGGACTTGAGCATTCCATCAGGAGCCAAACATGTTGATGTCAAAAGACCTTACTATGAATTTTAAAAACAAGGGAATGAGAGTTTGAAAATGATATTGTGAGGATTAGGTAAAGGTTTCCCTTGCTCGAAAGCCAGTCGAATCCAACTCTAGGGATGCGGTGCTCATCTCCGTTTCCAAGCCGAAGAGCCAGCGCTGTCCAAAGACATTTCTGTGGTCATGTGGCCAGCATGACTAAACACCGAGGTGCACAGAATGCTGTTAACTTCCCACCGAAGCAGTACCTATTTATCTACTTGCAATTTCTTGCTTTCGAACTGCTAGGTTGGCAGGAGCTGGGGCCAGAGACGGGAGCTCACTCCTTTCCTGCCAATCATATTTATAGGCACCCTCAAAGATTCAGATATTATTAACCCTCCCCCACCTCTTACCCTGTCAAAGTGGTTGAAGGAGGCACGAAATTCATTCATCTGTTCCTGGCTGATTCCTTTGGCATCTCGGGTCAGAATCTGGTTTTCTACTTCATTAATGGTTCTGGCGATTGTTGTGAGGAGCTGCTCCCAGCCCACTCTGATGTGCTGGAGAATCAAAAGGAAGATCCCCCCCAATCATTTTAAGTTGAGCAACAATAGTAGACTTTCATTTAAATGCACACTAGGCCTACATCTTGAAAAACATGTCCAGTAGCCTTTCTTACCACTTTTCAGTTCTCAGTCTGGCAATAAAAATAAGATCATACCATGTACCTATTGAGTACTTCTATGTTAATTCTCTTGTCAACAGGAAACAACTGTGCAGAAAAGTAGAAGCTTCCATTGGCATGGTGCCCACCAAACATTTTGATAATCAGATGGTATGCCATACATATTGCAGTGGCCGTGCACTCTACAGATTTTGTCTGCTGTACTGTTTTAGCAAGTCTCAGTTCAGACAACACATGAAACTATGGTTTACTTTTACTATGCTTGGTTTGTGAAACCAAGGATCAGTTTATAGGCAATTACTTGAATCCGGGTTTCCTTTGGCAAATGCTGTTTTCATTGCTTTGCACCACAGGCTGGTGTTGCTGAGGAACAAGCCAGGATTGAACCAGGTTATCATAAATCATGAAGACTAACTGTGGATAATAAACCAACTTCAGATTCTGCTTTGATGGCCCCTAACTAACCATTTATTAGTGGGGTGGCTGGTCTCATTGATGTGTAAATGTGTTTCTTTATGTGTAAATATAAACGAACAACAACACTTGAGATCAGATCAGACATAATGTGAAATCCTGGTTTAATTACAATAACTCTGGTTAATGTGTTTGTCTGAGAACATAAGAACATAAGAGACGCCAATGTTGGATCAGGCCAAAGGCCCATCCAGCCTTTGGCCTGATCCAACATTGGCGTCTCTTATGTTCTTATGTTCTCTTATGTTCTCAGACAAACACATTAACCAGAGTTATTGTAATTAAACCAGGATTTCACATTATGTCTGATCTGATTTCAAGTGTTGTTGTTCGTTTATACTTACACATAAAGAAATGGTGAAATTGTACTGTCGTAGTTTATAAGCATCAGTTTTACCAAGAACTTTAGAATAGGGCTAGTCAGCATAGAAACACCCATTCAGACTTCTTTGAGAACTGAGTCTGCCCCATCCTTTGCATGTCTGTATTCTTCTCTCACAAGCTCCCAATGTCCTTTACCTCCATGGTGTAATTGGTGTGCTTATTGTCAAAGATGAGTGCCTCCTGAATTTGCTGGTGATCTCCCTCCAGCTGATCAATCTTTGGTTTGTAGTTCACAATGCTCTTCTCATACTGTCGCAGATGACTGAGCTGATCCTCCAGAGTCCCGTGCATCTCTATGGAGATACGACCAATCTCCTGCATGAACCGACAGAAAATGGGCAGGTAAGTGACAAGTCTCAACACGTATGGCTTATGTTTACAATGATTTCCCAAGTAGACTAAAAATATGTTAACTACAATCCTTGTGGTCTCAAGAGAACAGAGCCTTGCTTACAGACTTTTCAGAGAAGAGGTAAACACAACTGCTGGCATAATTCACTATCACTCCATCAAGTACAGTGCTAACTGCATTATGGGCCTCCAGAACACATTTTTGTTTTCTTTTTGACATATTGTTTCTTTCTGATAAATTAAAGCTGCTTTTAGTTAGTATGCATTACAGAACTCACAGTCTGTACCTTTTAAAACTACAACATCTGAATTATTTAGGTATTATTTTAAAACTAGGTGCAAGACAAATGGCTGTAACTTTCCCCCATGCACCCATACTGTAGACAAAGGTTTGTTCTTTTTTCAGAAAAATATGCAGCCACATGCTGACAGTGAAAATTGATGGTTTACATTCTTACCTCCATCTTGGTTTGGATCCAAGGCCCAATAACATTGGCCTGGGCCCCAAACTGCTTGCGCAGTCTCTCATTATGTTGCTGGCGTGCATGTTCTTCCATCAAGGCCTGGTCCCGCCTGGGAACTAGTTGTCTCACCTTTAGCAACAAACACCCCCCCCCCCCAGTTTAAGATTATTTCTTCAAATGTTATATAAGCATTTCTGAAATGTGAAGCAAAGCTATGTGCATTAGTAGCTGAAAACAAAATCTTCTTCAAAAGTAAAACTGGATTAAAAGTGGATTTTTGGTCTAGATAGGCTGGCATCCACAAAGCAAAATAAGATCGCCACATTTAATGCCTTGGGCAACTTCAAGGTAGGAGCATGGGCCACAGAGATGGTATACCCAATGATTTCATAGGGAAGGTGAAGGAACTGTCACATTATAGCATCTCTTTGTTTTGTAGGCACAAAGACTTAAGTCTCCTTCACGGGCATTCATTATTTCACACAACAAAATTAACCTGAACCTTACATTTTATAATTTGTGCTATGGATTATGCCTATCAATCAAGAACCATGGTGATTGTGCAAGATCTTTGTAGTGTATGTGTAACAGAATTTATATTAAGCCGGCAGTGCTATCCACTTACTTGGGACTTGGCTTGCCACAATGAGACTGGCAGGGTAATCCTATGCAGAATTACTCCAGTCTGAGACTATTAGCTTCATTAAGTTTAGAACAGAGAAACTGCACAGGATTACACTATAAGTATTCTGCTTAAGGGAATAACATCATGCCTTGGAGCTACTCACATGATCCCATTTGCTATTTATTTCCTGTGGGTTGATGGTGGTGTAGGGGTTGGTTCCTGCCATATTGACATGGTAGGTCTGGACAATTTTTGACACTTCATTGTGGATTCCTAGGATTGCCTGTCGTTCCTTGTCAGCATCTGGCAAGGTAGCTTTGAACTGTTCATGGGCTGTGGTCAATCCCTGAAAAAACCCCAGAGAACATAAGAAGAATTAAAAACCTTAAGAATAAATAAATCCCTGCCTACTGAGTCAAGGGGAAAACCCAAACTCTGTTTTCAGAACAACTGTAATTAAAGCCCAAAAGCTGTTCCTGTGACTTCAGTATGGGAGGACGACTCATATGTACCTGGATCTCCTCAATGGTATGGACTATGAAGGTGTCTTGGAGGTCCTCCATGGCGCCCTCCATCCAGTTATTGAAAGGGGCAGCTCGTTTGGCATATTCTAGATACAGCTGGTCAATTGTCTCCAGCAATTTTTCTGTTCTCTAGGAATGCCCCACAAAAAAGCACAAGTCAAACAACAGCAAAGGATTGGCATCCTGTATTTTTGCCCTACAGTGATCCTTCAAACTCTGTGTTAACTATTCCCTCCTCTTTGTACTAGTTCTTGTAATTAAGCAAGTACAGCAAAGATCCTTACATGGCTAACGTTCAAACAGTGCAACCTCCCTTTTCCAAACAGTGTGAAGGACATTTAAGCACATTCAGATAATCAAGAAGTAGTTTACTTTTTATACAACTATGAATTAGAGATACAGATAATCAAGGGCTGAATAATCTCAATTCTAAACCAGCAGTGTGAATCATAACAGAAATACTTTAAACATCTGCATTGTTTCCAATCCCCAACTTTGAGAACAGGATAGTCAAAATCAGCATGCAATCTCACCTCAAGGGCTTCCCGACGTTTCTGGGTCAGAGCCCCCAAGTTATCCCACTGGTCACATATTTTCTGGCACCTGGCATTGACACTTGGTGAATCGTAATAATCCAGCTCACTAACAACAGATAAATTAACAAAAAGTTTATCTGGCACTTTGCTTAAAGAAGATCCCTTGACATCAAAGAACAGGTGTAAACAGGCACTGTCACTACTGAGGAAGCACAGCCAACATCTAATTTTGAGACAGTGTCTGAATGAAAAGACTTAATCTGTAGAAGGGAGGGGAGGAAGAAATTTGGGTGGCTTCCAAGGTAGCTTTGGCTTTTCTCAAGAAGCAAGGTAAAAACCACCAACAAAACCAAGCTGCCATCGTGAAGAAACACATCAGCACTAAACAAATGACTCAGTTTTTTCTTCCGACTGATCTCAGACTAGAAGATTCATAGTACTACAATGAGACTGCGCTGTTGGTACATGAAGCCCCCTTTTCAGGAAATCAATTTCAAATGCCCAGTGAGAGATCAGAACCCTATTGATGACTGGACACAAGTTTATAAACATAATTGTTTCCTCTGTCATAGAAAACTTAATAGCTCAAAATGAGAACCAAAGAGTTGTCCAAATTTTCCTGGCCCTCTAATGAAGACATCACACAAATCTTCATCTTATTCTTCATAAATGAAATAGTGAAAGACTTTACATGTTTGGTTTTCCTCATAATAAAGTCACCAAAAGACCACCAAAGGCACTTTTCCCCCTAGGGACTTTAAGTGCATTGTTTCCCCAATTTTTGATAGCCGAGATGCACTATATCAGTCTTACAATCCAAAAGGTGCAGGATGTGAAAGATCAAGACCTGCGAACTCCAAAAAGGTTACCCTTTAACTTTCTGAATGAATCACTGTTCAAATATGAAGGAGGTTGGGCCAAGGGACTGAGTCACACAAAGATGCCACTAGCAACTTCCTTCAAGTGTGGGCAATTGCACTGTCTGCAGAGTGGTGAATCACATATTGGCAGCCTCCTCTGTCGATGGTATTTTGAGCCCACATGGCCCTTTAATTAATTACTTTATCTATTTCTCATGGAATGCTAGCAACTTTCTCTTAGACACAAAATTTAGGAATTACTGCTTTAAAGTTTGAGAACAAGGTAATTGTTTCCCTTTCTCAGGGATATAGAACTATAATAAAATCTTTCCCCATTCATATATCCCATCATACTGGCTTAGTGAAACTTTGAAAAATTTTTAATGACTTTGAAAAGACATTCATGTTTTACCTTGCTTGATGCTGTCATAAGTAATGCTGAAAGTAATTTTGTGATAAGCAGTGCTCAACCTTTTGTAAAGCCTAGCATTTATAGGACCAAGAGAAGCAGACTGGAGGGTGTTTTTCAATGCTACACACAGATGTACATAAGAACATAAGAGAAGTCAATGTTGGATCAGGCCAATGGCCCATCTAGTCCAACACTCTGTGTCACACAGTGGCCAAAAATACCAGGTGCCATCAGGAGGTCCACCAGTGGGGCCAGGACATTAGAAGCCCTCTCACTGTTGCCCCCCCCCCAAGCACCAAGAATACAGTGCATCACCTGCCCCAGCTTGTGAGTTCCTATCTATCCCTTGTGACTAATAGCCACTGATGGACCTCGGCTCCATATATTTATCCAATTCCCTCTTGAAGCTGTCCATGCTTGTAGCCACCACCACTTCCTGTGGCAGTGAATTCCATGTGAAGAAGTATTTCCTTTTATCTGTTCTAACCCAAACGCTCAGCAATTTCATGTAATGTATCTATTTCAAATGTTTTTCTAAAAACAAATTGTTTAAAGTATTGGTGCCCATTCTAATTCTTCGGGGATTAATGTTCATGTAAAAGAATAAAGATTCAGGCCAAGATATACCTATGAATTTAACTCTCTGGATGATAAACTGCTGAACATTAGCAAAACAAACCTGGCCTTCTTACCCATACTAGGCTTGCAGAGAAAACTCAAAGGAAAGGGGGCTTAACTGAATCAAGGCAGTCTTCACACAACAGTTGTTATAACCAAGGCTCCCTCTAAGCTGTGGAGTCCTGTGAACAAAAATTCTACTTGGTGAGCTCCTGGCATTAAAGTTGTGAGCGAGCGATTTGGCTGCTGCATGAATTAGTTTGCTCTGGAGCCCTCCTTCCTGAGCTAACACAAACATCTGTGAGACGGAGGCTAAAAAACTGTGAGCTAGCTCACACTAACTCAGCTTAGAGGGAACACTGGTTATAACCATTACCATGTGTTTGCCAAACTATCACAGAGAAGAGATCCTGTGTCAGTTCACATCCCTCTCTTTGTGGTCAATGATGAGGGGGGGAAAACATTGTAACTAGGGCTACCTGCCTAAACTGAAGTAAAGAAAAGGAGTAGCTATGCCTGAGAACCGGACTGGAAGAGATAGCTAATTGGCTTTTTATAACTCCAGTGACTGGCTTATTTGTCAAAGAACAAAATTGGCGTGCACCATGATAGTGGCAACAACATTGAATTGGGTACAGCTTGTGGAAAATACCACAGAACATATATGCTGGCTATCGTTGCCCCAGGTGGTTCTGACATCATTAGAAGCATGCCAAAACTGTCCAATGAGAATATTGCAGAACTTTCATTTTTTGTGTAATAAAAACTGGTTATAATTCTAAAAAAAGAACCACTTCATGCACTCCATGGGAGCCATACTTGAGCTCTTGGGCAATAGCAGCAATCTGTTCCACACGGTCCTGGTGAGCAGCAAGGTCACTTTCGAATGCCTCATGCTTCTTTAAGAGGGCCTTGATCTCTGACAGGGTCGCCGTTTCATAATCCTTCTGCTGCAACATTACTTCTTTGCCTACAGGGGGAGCAAATACACAGGCCAGTAAGAGAAAGGCCTAAGAGTGGCTGATTAGTATCCATTTTCACTCCACAACAGAAATTTCTATAGAGTGGCCACTATTTCTCATAACAAGCAAGTTCCTTTAATAAAAAAAAAAAAAACCAGATTGAAATTTTTTAACACATTTTTGTTGTAAGTGTCTGATTTTCATACAACAGATTAGAATGGGTAATTTGAACCACTCCCAGTTTAGTCTAAATATCCCTTCCCAATATAAACACCTTGTAGCACCTTAAAGACAAACCAATTTATTGTAGCATAAACTGTCTTGGGCTGGAGCCCACGTTATGAGATGCAGGGCTATTTTTGGGCAGGAATGTCACAGGAACGGAGTTTCGGCTGGCTCCCAAGTTGGCCACGCCCAGCAGGGACTCATTAGCATAACAGACCACACCCAACAGCAGAAACTCATTAGGATTGGCTACATTAGGGGTGTGTGGCCTAACATGCAAAGGAGTTCCTGCTACAAAAAAGCCCTGGGTTTTGACAACAAACAAGGTGAACAGAATAACAAGCAAAAGGTGGGTGTGGCTGGATAACCACACTTCTGGTAACATGGGGGTGCGTCCTAATGTGCTAATGAGCTGTGCTGTCGGGGTGTGGCCCAATATGCTAATGAGTTCCTGCTGTTGGGTGTGGCCTATTATGCTAATGAGTTCCTGCTGGGCTTTTTCTACAAAAAGAGCCCTGAGAGATGCATAAAGTCAAATTCAATATACATGCACCGCACATATACACACAGAGAGGGGAAAAACAGCAAACAGTTTGGGCTAAAGGCCATGAAATTAAAAAATTAAAGTCTGTTATTTCTATGCAAGATAAGCCCAATGATCATTCACAACAACTGTAACTGGGGATACCACAGTTACTGCAATCTATCACCTGTAGTGGGCGAGAAATGCCTTGTCTCTGTTTAAGCCCTGGTTGTTACAATTAAATCCTAGTTCAAACCATTCCATATGCCTCACCCCTACACAGAGACCTGATTACCAGGTCATTTGGAGCAGATTCTGTAACCCACATCTGCTTCCAAGAATGCTGTGAAAAAAACAAGGTAATTTTCTTGCTCATTGGGGTTACTCGCTTTTGAATTTAAGAATTCCAGTCTCCTATGTGAAGCCAAAAGACAGAGAGAGTAAGACACCATGATCTATATATGCGGATGCAGGCAAAAATCTTAATCTTACCACCTCCAGAACATCAATGCTCATATTAGGCTTACCATTCCCCCAGTGGGGCCAGGGGATCCCCTGATTTTGGGGGTCCCAATCCGCCATGACCCAGGGGGTGGCTAGCAGGGAAAGCCTCACCCTGAGAAGCCCCCTTCCAGCACCACTAGCGTTGGTGCAATGACATCACCTGGGAGTGACATCATCACATTTTCAAAGTTGGAGGCGACACTCTAGGTTTTGGGCAAAATTCTATGGTCCTGAGACCCCCAAAATCACAGAATTTTGCTCAAAACCTAGAGCATTGCCCCCAATGTCAGAAATGTGATGACATCACTCCCAGCTGACATCATTGCAGTGTGTGCACTTTGCGTGCACACCAGAAGAACTCAAGGATCGGGGGTCCCCCCACCAGCAGCCAGGTAGGACCTGGCAACCCCAGCTCATATGCAAAAAATTATTTATCGTCTTTAAAATTCTGAATGCTACTAAATGAAGCAGGCTAGCTACTTGTTTCTCAATGCCAATAAAGGTTTTGTGTGCGTGTGCTACTTGTTTCAAATATTGTATGACTTAACATCAAATAAGGCTCATACAAGATTTATATTTATTCATCTATTTCTTTAAATTATTGTTAATTGTTTCAAATATGGCAACAACAATCCAAAGTTATCTCTTAGCATGAGCCAATTGCTCTCTGAACAAACTTGGGCTTCTAGAGAGAGGCTTCAGCTGGAGTCAAAGGCATTGACCAGTAAGGAAAGTGGTCACTGGGGAATCACATAAAAAAGTAAACAGAATGAGTGAACATTTACATGATCAACATGGGATACTATCTTTATTCTCTCTACAATGCTGTGCTTAAACATAAAACACAGACCTGTGCACAATTTCACATATGCTGAAAAAGCAAAGAATGTAGTAATTGGCACAGAATACAATTTCCTGAGAATCTTAGTTTGTATTTCTTAAAAAAAAAAAACAACTTTCTAGCTCTCATGATTGCAAAAATAGGTTTGAAACAGTGGGCAATGCCAATGCATATATGGGTCATACAATTCCATTCTACTGGCACAGGATTTGAGGGGTTTTAATGCATTTAAACACAGTACTATAAAGCTCTGCTAACAGGACTCTTAAAGAGAACAAATTTAGAGTCCACAGTGGCACCTTTAAGACCAACAAAGGTTTATTCAAGGTATAAGCTTTCGTGTGCATGCACACCTTTTCAAATACATTGGAATGGCAGGCAAGGTCGAAACCTATAGCCATAATCTGAACCTTACTTGCCATTCCAATGTATTTGATAAAGTGTGCATGCACACAAAAGCTCATACCTTGAATAAACCTTCGTTGGGTCTTAAAGGTGCCACTGAACTCTAAATTTGTTCTACTGCCTCAGACCAACACAGATGACTAAAAGGAGGACTCTTCAAAATTTGCATTACCATCTGTCCATGATTCATGAATGGAAGCTTTCTGGCGGAACTTCTCAGCCAGGTGATCCAGCCGTTCTAATCTTCGGATCTCGTTCAAAAGCCACTCTTCATAGCCCTTCTCAGCCTGCTCTAGTCCACCCCATGCATTGTTTATATCCTGCAGTGATCAAAGCAAAAGTACAACACTGTGAAGGAAGGGACGGATCAATGCAAATTAAAGGAAATGCTGTTAACATTGTCCTTACATAGGCCATTTGCTTGTCCTGCAGCCTATACTGGAATAGAAAATAGTATCATAGTGATAAGAACAATGAAGATTAATTTCAAGTAAACAGAGCACCTGATCAAATGGCATCTGTGTAACAGCAAGGTCATAGTAAAGGACAACCCAACAGAAAAACCCTACAAGTTATTTGTAAGCAGTTTGAGCTGCAGGACGCTTCATGTTTCCTGTTTGTGACCAAAAACTGCAGTAGGACACGGCTAGGAAATGTCTACAGACCATGGATGGATTTACATACTTTGGTAAAATGGCAGGCTTGTAAAAGTGGAAAACAAATAGTAATAGTCCATCCTCAGTACCTGGAACAGGTCCCATAGGAAGCTTGAAGCAAGACAAAGGCTAATTCACTTGCAAGAACGAGGTTCAGGCATCAGGAAACCTGGTGCTCCAACACAGGCCTGATGACTAATAAGGAATCCAGTGCTCCTAAGGCAAGGAATGTCTCCTAGCCTCTGACCACCCTGGAGGTTAAAGGAGCAGGGTATTCCAGTAAGGTATGTCTCCTGCTGCCTCTGGGACTGGCCATTTGGTGGAGGGATGTAATCTGTGTGCACCACAGTTTGCAGCGAGGAAGTCCACTGAGACCTGACAGAGCATGATGCCAGTGGGGTGGTGTCTCTTGAAGGCTCGGCAGTGGAGCTGCAAGGCCGGCGGCGGTGGCCGGGACCGTTGGGGGCGGGGTGTGTGGCCTTATGACACAATTCTGGTGATGTCAGGGTGTGTGGCCTTATGACACAATTCTGGTGATGTCAGGGTGTGTGGCCTTATGACACACTTCCGGTGATGTCAGGGGGTGTGGCATATGCTAATGAGTTATGCTAATGAGTCCCCCTAGCTCTTTTTCTACGAAACGACCCCTGCATACCAGGAAAGCATTTGCTCTTTGTGAAGTACTTAAGATGCTCATAGCTCACCAGCCAAACACACTCACCGAGACCATTTTCCCTTCTGAAGGCATAAAGGCTGGCCTGTTGCTAAGCCGCAGCTTTGTCTGCAATGTATTAAAGTTTATCTCTAGCTGGCACTTCTCTTGGACTTTGGGAGGCTTGTGAAGACGGCGGTAATCTCGGAAATCCTCCAGTTTCTGCTGCATGGCTTGCATGGTGTTCTCTGGTACCCGATTTTCTAGCCAAGGTATGGTGCGGCGGATCCACTCCAGCAACTAGGAACGCCAAAGCGGAAAGAGTGGAAACTGTAGTAAGCATTTAATACGAACAAGGTTTCGATTTTTGTTAGGGTCATTTGCACTTTGAAGTCTTGCAAGAATCTTGTTCCAAATGTTAATATCATTACAATTTACACTGAAAAGGACATTCGGAAAACTGTTGCCCCATCTGGCAGGGCTGGTTCTTTGGCCAAGCAACGCTTGGGCCACACAGTGAGGAAGATGTGCACACGTTGCTAGGATTCAACTCACTCCTAGCCATCAGTGGCATGGGAGGTGACCGGCATCACCTCTTGGGCCCACATCTCCATTGGCCAGGTCCAAGCCAGGCCCCTGCAGTTATGCCACAGGGGACTGGCTTGGGCCCAGCTGCCATGGGCTCAGAAGCTGATGGGTGTCCTGGCTTGGAGTGATATCCCTTGGCCCTGACAAATAGGACAAGCATGCAATTCAGCTCAATAGGGATGAATGGCACTTTTAACAATTTGTTGGTGATTTTGTACCTCAACGTGGCTGTTGCCAGGACGTTTCAAAGTTGAGTAGTATTTTAACACTTGAAGTGCTACAGTAGATTTAATTTCCCCAACCATAAATATTAAGCCAGTTCTATGGATTACTTTTCTCAATAGGCCGTTCCAATGCAGCCAGTTTGACTTGCAAAAAAAACCCCCAGACCATATAAACTTCTGAGCTACTTTTTTGTGTGACAGCAAAACATCCCACCGTTTTATTAACCCAATGTTTCTTTTACTGTAAAATTTGCTATTGACTGCATATGCCTTTTGGAAAGTTCTTCAGTAGCATTGATGTTAATGTGTTATTTTGCCCCTGATCTTCCCATTATCTGCAAGCACTATTACCTTCTTCTCTGTAACCTACATCATCTCTTTCTTTTATCTATATATTAGTGTTTAATTCCTAATTCCTTAGTCCCATCATTGTGGAGTGCATTTTTAAAGGAAACAAATTATTACATGACTTGAAAGATTTACTCACATTATCTGCTGAAATTAATTCTAGAAGACTGTAGATCCCCTCAGTTTAAAAGGAGATACTGGCTTGTGTCCAAGCTCTCCTGCTTTCTTCTACTCCCCTGCAGTCCCCTTCCAACTCACAGAAAGCTTATTCCTGTGGTTATGGGACCCATGAGAGTCAGGAAGCTGCAGTGAGGTGAACTCGACAGACAGATGAGAAAGGTAGAGTGATTTTCACCCCTTCTCCCTCCCCACTGTAGCTTCTCAATCAACATGGGACTATGTGAGACCCATTACTGCAGAAACAATCTTTTCCAGGGGTTGAAAGGGACTGTGGGGAAAATATAAGAAAAATGCATATTCCCTTTGTTGGTGATTTCTTGGGTATCTGTTGCTTAGCCTTGCCTGCTAGGATAAAGCACCCAGTGTTACTTGTAACTTTCCATTTCCATATAGCCTTGTTAAGAAATTGAAACCAGGAATACCTACATCACTGGCCAACTTCTCATATTCTTCCATTAACTGTTCATTCTCTTGATTAACTGCCAGCACCTTGCAGATCCGATTGGCTGCTGTTTCCGCCTATAAAAAAGGGGGGGGGGATGTGTCAGAAGCACCACCATTATTCAACAAAATGTTTCATTTAGCCTCCTCTTAACTTGCCGATTGAAAAACCTTGCACCCACTCAAACTGTAAAGGAACACTGCTAGCCTAAAGTATATGAGTATGTTTGTAGATCACCGAATGATTGCACCTTAATTTCGTTGTACTATGTACAATGACAATAAAGTATATTATTATTATTATTTATCTTCACATTATGAAGATTTTCAGGCTATTTGGTATCACTGCCATTTTATGCTTCTCAGGAAGACAGATGAATTCTGAACTTTTTGATCTGAATATGTACTGTCTGAGTAGGTTTCTCTCTCCATCTGTGTGTGTGAGCTCACAGAATGCATTCTGATTTAGGCACATATCAGTGTGCGCCAAACACTGGACAGCAGTGCACTATAGAATGGATATGAGGAAAAACTTCCTGTAAGTAGTATGCACATCCAAATGTGCTCAGATACTAACGTCGCTAATGAGCTGCTAGAAAAACCTAACTCATCTGCCTCCAAACAGGCCAGGTTTCCTTGTTTGTTTGAAGTTACTCATCCCCTTCAGCCTTTGAGTGATGCCAAGGGCAGAGCTCACACCAAAAGTAACCCATCCATGAAGAAAGGATAAAGCTGCTGATGCCCTTCTGGCATCTTCTCCATTCCACAAACATACACGCGAAGAAGTTTTGGCTCTCTTTTGGCCAAATTGGTGTAATATGTTATTGGATGAAATGTTAATTGCTCTTAACTCTAAGAAAGTGCTCCCTCTTATAAATGTTGGAACTGTTTTTAAATACAGACTGTCTATAGAGAGTGCACATAACAAGTTTAGGAATACATATCCTGAATACTTCTACTACATTTGACTGTGTTTGTAAACTGTACCTTTAAGACATATCACTACTTTGAATACTGTTTTTAACATTTCCCAAGTCAGCCTCTAAAGCCATTTGAGGGGAAAACAGAGCTTAACTAGCGCAGTTTGCCAGAGGTTGTTGCAACAGCACTAAGTTCAGGCATGAAGTACAGTGCACGGTGCCCTTGGGAACTGGTCATGTTCATCAGTACAAAAAGAATGCAGTCCCTTGGCAGTCAGGCACCCTCCCTGCAAAATGGGATGTCTAAACAGTAATGTTAACTGAATGATATTAGTAATCTTCAAAGAAAAAAAATGTTTTTAAAAATGTGCTTAATGGTATGCTCTCGGACACTGCTTTCTACTTTTTCTTATGCTTAACCGGTACTAGCAAATGTAAAAAGCCCCATTGGTCAAACACATTTGAGGGATCCCCTCATCCGCTTTGTTCAATCACAGATCCCACCCCCTGCAAGAGATAAGAGCATTGTTTTGTTAATCCAGGACACATAGGGCATAAAGATGAGTATTATCAAGAGTTACCTTGCTACCGGACACCACTACTCCTTGGAACCAAAGCCCAAGTTTTTTTAAAAAACTCTAGCTGGTCTTGCAGGATACAGATACACTGGCAAACAGTTGAATTTACTGAACAGTTTTAATTTTAATTGGATATTTTAGATCTATCTTTATAGAATTCTTTGCCTGCCATATCCTTAGGGAAAAGGGAGGCACATTAAATCCACAGGAAAGTCAAAACAATCCCGCTGCTCTCATTTGGCACAAAGCTTTGGGGGTCCAGGTTTATTCTGGGTATACGTTTTTGTGTGCACGCCCTTAGAAGTGTGCATATACACAAAAGCTTATACCCAGAATAAAACTTTGTTGGTCTTGAAGATGCCACTTGACTCCAGCTTTGTTCTGCTGCTTCAGACCAACACGACTGCCCCACCGGAATCTACCTTTGGCCCCCCAGGATCACATTCACAAAATGGCAACATATTCATTTTGTCCAGGGATGAGTTTACTCAGGGCTTAAAATGATCAAAATCCAGTGCCAAGGAAAGGTGAATTCTGCAGCTTGTATACACTATGCAAATTGATGTAAATTGTCTTATTCTGCATATTTCATTCTGTTTGGGGCTAGTAGAGCACTGAAGAGCCATCTTCTGACCACGGGAGGTCTCATCCGACTTCTAGCTTCTCAAAAGCATTGCCCTTCTACTTTCAAGGCTGTTTCCATAGCAATAGGAACTAGGAACCTTTTCTTTAAAAAAAATTAAGCTTAGGCTCTCTGGATGTTCAATTTAGCATCTACTACAAAATTCTATGCTTTTGTATGTCTTGCACAGAATTATAGAACAGCAATAGTACTGCTTCTATCTAACCAATTTCCATTAATGGAAAAGGGCATGTAACCTTTCAAAGTTACACAGACATTCTCAGAAATTTCCAGAGCAAGGTATTTTATTCATGTAACTGCTTTCCCAGTAGGGAGCTGCACAGACTAGTTTCTTCTGGCACTACGATTTTCTCCTGGAAGAGTCTAACTTCCTGTGCCATTTATTTAGCCCATAATTAGTTGCTGATTAAATATTTTATCCCTAAATAATGAGTAAGGGAAACTATTTGTGATTAGACCATTAATTCACTGAACAGATTAACCTGTTTGCTCCGCTAAGAACTGGGGTGTTTATCTATCCTGCCAGGTTTCTCTTCTAAAAAAGTGCAGGTGCAGAAACTTCATGACGTCATCTCTGGGCTACCTGAATCTATTGTCCATTAGCACTATTGTCTAGAGTGGTGCCATGTTCATGCATCCTGGGCAGACAGTATCTTCCTTGTACAGTGTTCCTGACCAACAGTTGTTAATGCTACTTATACAACAGGCAAATCTAAATAGTTGCTCTTTAGGTTTTACCAGTATTGTCACTTCTGTATCTCAACACCTGGTTGAGGAAGTACAGCACAGGCATGGATAGTTTACTAGTGTTCTAGACTAGCCTAAAGTGAGTGTATAATAATGTGGACATATATATCTTTTTATCACCAAGGATTCTTGATAGATCCTGAAGCACCAGTTGCAAGACTTGATCAAAAGGCTAGCCAGACATTAGAACCAAAAATCAATTTCCACAATGTAGTAAAAACATATTATTAAACCCAGCTATTAATTAAAAAAGAAACACTCATGCAGTTTAATGTTATGAAAGTTAGAAGCAGTTAGGAGAGGAAAAAGCAAACCAACCAAAGCGAGTATATGTGTAGAAATACACAGACACACACGTAGAAATCATATGAAGGAAAAGCAGCCAGTCACATACATGTCATGGCAGGCTGGGACCCCTGTACCTTTAAAGACTCAGTATAAGAGAATGAAAGAAGCAGAAAGTTGATCATGTGACCTCCCCTTCAGGGCTGGTAGCAGTAATGAGAAATCTGAATGAGAAATGGAGCGACATCACAATAAGTCACCTTGTCAAGAAAGACTGCAGAGCTTGAAAAGACACTCTGTGTTCCTGGGCCTAGGCTGAAATACATGCTTTCTAATCACTCTACACAAGCACCAGATCTGGAGCCTGCATCTCCTAGCAGCTGGCTAACAGAAGACGGACATTGGGAAACCTTCAAAGGGAAAGAAACTATGCCTGTTCTCGAGGTCATGGATGAATTTGCTGGACTGGCCAGCTAAGAACATAATCCATTATCAAAAACAGAAAGCAGATTCCATCCCTTCTTAAAAACCTTTCCACAGGCAGCCCAGCTTGTTGCCCTAATACTTACTCCAGTTATCTGGCTTAGCTGCTGAATGTTTTATATTGAACACTGGGTTGATTCTGATAAACCGTGAAGAGAGTAGATCTCTCACCACGGAGGGTTGGAGGACACAAAATGGGAAGCCACATGAGGAGCTGCCACAAGAAATGGGAAATCAGCAGAATTCTCTTT
>NW_015167527.1:823243-868882 GCF_001447785.1 Gekko japonicus | reverse complement strand
TTTCCCTCCTGCCATGTCTTGTGTCAGCTCTCATGAGAAAGCGGGAGAGGTGTTTTCTACTGATTTCTCCTCAAGTTGCAGCCCCTTGCACCACTTTCTCACTGTGTTCCCAAGGGGTAATTCTACCTCCAGGAGAAACTTTATGGGGGGGGGGGAGAGAAAGAGACCAATTCCATGAATTCCTGCATGCTGTAAGCTGCTCTGAGCCCATTTGTGGGATAGGGTGGGGAATAAATTGAATAATAAATAATAATAATTTACAGTATACAGAATCTAACCCAATGTTTGCAGGAATTGTTTTTAAATAACACTAATTTAAGTACAGGTTATACAGAGGCCTCAACATTTTTTGTATAGAATTTATAATTTCAACAATCAAGATTTTTTTTAAAAGAATTGGTCATTATTACTTCTTTGGTGGATCACAGTTTACAGTAATCATATAACATGGGTCTCTAACAAACCAAATTTGTCCCAAAAATCTTTGCTACTGAAAAAAGTACCATGAATATCTACCTTGCAAAGAGATTAATAAATTGAATCTACAACTTCATAGAGAATTACCAGTTGTGAATCTGATTAATTTAGAATTGGGTCGGTCTGTTATACAACATGCCCCCCAAAGAACTGAACAAACCCTGGTGTATCTCACTTGAGAACATTACGGTATATGCTGGGCTCATGTAGATCCAGACCCTAAAAGCAATATTACCTGCAGCCAAAACAACTTTATGCAAAATTAGGGAAACAGTCTGGCTCTTTGCAAACTGGTAGTGTGATCTTTGTATGTAGTTTGAGTTCCCCCTGCAGAAAAGTCTCACATCCTAGAATTTCTGCAGGCATTTTCTCACACACCAAGGTATAAATGTAACAGCTAAGTGTGTTCTAAAAACACATTGAGAGGATATAACGTTACTGTGCAACCTCTGGTTTTCTAAAAGACATTGCTTTTAAACATAGTCTTTTAAAAAAGAAGCCTAATTCATATGTTAGTAAAGTTGCATAGGAAAACAATTTTCCTGGCAGCTAACACAACATCATGGTAATGAGTTAAAACTGGGGCCCAACATCAAAGCTGTAATTTTGGACTGTGGTGTTCCAGAAGTTTGTACCTCTATCTGTCGCCTAATGCCCCTCTGATTTCAGTAAAATTTACATACCTTTGGGAAAGGAACAAATTGTTCCCACTGATTTTTACTGTAATGTGACTGCACAACAGGAAGATGGGGGGGGGGAGGCTGTCTTTTGTAATGAATCAGCACTTTGTGGAACTATTGCCTGTCGCAGGAAGGAAGATCACTGACTCTTAACTGCCTTTTTTGAGCTGAACTGCCCAGAGGAGGTGGTAATAAGCCAGAGGAGCTGGTAATAAGGCCTTCTTTCTCCTTTTCACTTTGTACTTAGATACATATTTAATGACAGTTCAGAATTAATCACAACTTTTTTCATGGTAAGGTTCATAGAAGTTTTAATTCAGAACTGATATGAATTTAGTACCCAAGTACAATATGTGAAAAGGGGAGCAGCCCCCAAGACCCAAGGGACGAAGCTGAGAGACAAGTACATGGGTTGGTTTTTTTGGGGGGGGTTTTGTTTTAATGTGTTAGAATAAGGAAACACCACAGGAAGAAGGAAAGCACTAGAACTACTGATGGAGGAAGAACACAAAAGTGATGGGAACAAGGAGAAACATGGAACACAGATGAGCAAGTTAAGAGGTATATACAGAGACCGTTGTAATGAAATCTGCTATCAGGGTTGGTTGGTTTGGAAAGATGTAATTGGACAACTATCTCACCTTATATTTTGGTCTCCCTTAATTTATCAGGAATTCAGTATGGCAAAAACATGACAGTTACAGACTGAGACCTCCAGAGGTCTCCTACTGAGACTGTATCTGGCAAAGCTGGAATGAACTCTCTCTTTTTTTTTTAAAGAGGAAAAAGCCCATAGGCATGATTAGATTTATTCATAGTAAAGAAGCAGCACTTGCATAAATGCTGAATGGCAGTTTTCTGTCTCCAGAGTAGCTGCTTGGAAAACGACAACACTGTTGGGAGACCAAGTGCTCGTGTGTAGAAGAGCACTTTCAACTACTGATATTTGGTTGTATGAAAAGCACCCAAAGTACAGGCCACGCTCAGTCAAATGTAGCTTTCCCCTGGATATTCTTGTTATTTTTCCTTTCCTAAATGCTGCCTCAGAGGCTGCAACCTAGAGAGAAAGCTTGGCAAGGAGGAAAGGAGCCCCTTAGCCATTTACCACTGTGGTTCCACCATTAAAAATACCCTCAAAGCTGCTTCCCCACCCCACGCTCCAAAACAGAAAATATATTGGTATCTGTACTAAGGGAAAACAGAGGCTGTACTTAACTGAAAATAAGGAGGGAAACAGAAAATAACTGTATGTCACTGAGCATCACATGGTGTTTGGGCCTCACCTAACAAATACTACAGTAGTTATTACCACTACTAATACTTGTAGAAGTGACTCTTTTAAACACTTCCAACAGACTTAACACTGCCAGCAGCAAACTAGTGTTTTATCAACTAACAGCAATAATTGGGTTTAAGGAGCTCTAGGGATCTATCACTTAGGTGGAACACGAAAAAGGCCAATAAATGAGCATCAAACCAGTTCACTGAACCAGTAAATATATTCCATCTTGGATCAGTCTGGTTAGGACCTGGCAGCTCTAGGCTGGAATCTTTAGCTGGGAAAATTTAGAGATCCTTTATTATGAAAATACCCTCAGCAAAACTCAAAGTCTTTTATTTCCAAGGATGTGGCAACAGCTTTAAGAGTTCAGTGTGAAAGCCAGCATCGGAGTCCATACTTGGTTCAGAATAGGTACTGTAAATTTGGTGGGCAGGGAACAGAAGGAGGAGGAGGCGTTTGTTAGGAGTAAAGTCTCACCTTCTGCGCACCTGAGAAGGCGTGGTAGTAACATGAAACATAGGTCATAATGGCCTTCTCATCCGGCCTTAGCGTGCCTATAATATCTGTGCAAAGAAGGAGAAGAGGTTGAAAGGATAAAGTAAGAAGCAGCACACAGAATAAAATAAAACAGTCATGGGTGGTGAGAGAGGGGGGAAACTTCCCATCATGCATTGCAGGACAGGCCAAACAGATTTCCATGCGGAGAGCTAGGAATTTGGATCAGAATGTGACCAGCAGGGTTGGCTTTGTGAAGTCAAGTGGTACCTGCAACCACTATCCATGTTCAGATTCAGTTTCTTAGCAACCACCCCAGTGTACATTATTATCTTGACACCACTCCACAGTCAGTAGAGTCAACCCACTTGCCGATATGGGCAAAGTATCTTTCTCTGGGAGTCCACTGCCAGTCCAGTGTACCCACTCAAGTCATAAAGAGAAAAGTAGTTAATTTTTAACAGAGGCCCAAAACAAAAGTTGCAGATGCACAAGGAAACAAGAACACATCTGTCTTAGGAGACCCATTTGACTGCTATCAGTTTGTGTGAACACATATGAACTTAACTTGGTTTTTATACCCATGGGAACCCTGATAAAATTATACTCTGGAACTCTTTTCACTGAACATGCTTGTTTTTTTCTGGCAGGTTAGAATCAAGCTACATACGCAGGAGTATAGCACGATAGTGCTATAGAACTGCACAATTTTACAATGCAGGTAAGGGATTTGTATGATTGAATTTTTCCCAAAGATGAAAACTACTTGCCTGTTACCAATTAGCATGTCAACAAGAAGAATTCATGACTAATATTTTCCCTAATTTGCTGGCATTCAATAAGCAAGGAATAGTAGGTATTGGGGTGGGGACACATGCAAATCATGCTCTGCTGGATGAGGCCAAGGCTCACAGGGCTCCAGTTTTATTTTATTTTTTGCAAAAATGTGTTTTTGCAAAAATGCTAGCAACCTGCAGACACTAGATGGTCCATGAAAAATCGGCCAGCAGTTGAGTGTGATATTGTGCCCATCCCTTTCTCAAAGCAATTCTAAATGCAGCTTTGTATATTTCTCAGGCAACTGCTGCAATTTCTGGATTCATTTTCAAAGCTCTACGTACATTGTTTGGAAATGCATGCATTACCCTTCCTGTTTTATATTCTCATGTATTTTAATATGCACTTGTGTCATCTAAAAAAACACAGCACCTTGCAAACTCAGCAACTAATAGCAGGATGATAGTAACTGACAAGAGGTGTAACATTAATTTTTAAAAAAATGCTCAGGTTCAAAATTCAGCTCAAAGAATAGCTGGCTTATTAAACTCCATGCTCAGTGGTGACTTTCTATTTTGGACACATAATTTTAAGAATTATTGCTTTTTAAGAAATACTCTCACTGTTTTCATAAGCATAGTGTTGTGTACTTGCTTATGTGTTATGCTATGTAACCTAAACCAGAGCTTCAGGCACAGGCTCCATTGACTCCCAGGTATTCTAAACCCTGCAGTTGGATTGGTCGCTGTTGTGTAACCGAGCAATCCAGAAAGACTCTGACCTTTGGCGGGAACAAATTCCATTGGTCCTAAACTCTCAATTGTAATTGGTCATTACTGTGCTAGGGGGTGTGGCCTCACTGGTTCAAAAGGTATATAGTTGCATCATTCTATGAGGCTGTGTTGCTGTGTTCTGAGCTGAATAAAGAAATCACTGGAAACGCTGCCTCAATCTCAAGTATGGAACACATAGGAAAAGCAACTTTGCATTTAGACTGCACCTCAGTGGCACAGCATATGCTTAACTTGCTGAAGAACTCAGGTTCAGTCACTAGCTACTCCAGTTCAAGGAACTTAGGTAGCAGGCGATGGGAAAGCTCATTCTCTTTCTGAGACCCTGAAGAGCTGCTGCCAATCACAGCATTTCATACTGAGCTAGGTTGACCAATGATCTGAAAGTATGAAGCAACTTCACATGTTCCATATTTACTGACCTGTATCAACCAAGTTTTATTTTTGATTACATACTTTGGTGAAGTAATGGCAGCCCTTGAGAAAGGGCCCAAGCTGCTGTGCCCAATCAGTAAAGCAATTCAGCAGCAATGTAAGATTGCTGGACTAGCATGAAGATGGCTATTTGCTGGGCATACCCTTCGTGTGAAAAATGACTGTGCCTCAAACAAGGATGAATTTTAATCCTAATTTATCACCCTGATATTAACCCCTAGAGAGATCTTTGTAATGGAGATATAAGAGAAGAGCTCCCAGCACCACCGCAGAGTAAAGGATGCACAAGACTAGATTTGCACTCCATCACTGACTGTAGGACTGTGTTTGACCAATTTTGTGTCCCCCAAATGTGGTATACCATGGGCACCACTTGGAACCAAGAAGCCAAAGCTGCCAAAAATAATAAAAATAAAGATGCCCGTAGCTAGAGAGGAGAGAGAGAAAGAAAAAAAGGTTTGGACATTAGCAAGAGGACCAGGTGCGCTGTGTGGAGGAAGCTTGGAATCCTGCGATACCTTCTGGGCTCCTGAGAAGGCGTGGTAGAAGCTAGAAACATAGGTCATGATGGCCTTCTCGTCAGGACGGGCAGTTCCAACAATGTCTGTCAAAGAAAACCTGAAGTTAAAGAGCATATCAACTGATGGGAAGTGAGCAAAGCGAGGAGGACAGCCAGGGACACCTAGTGAGGGGCAGGTGTGAATATTCGCTACACAGGCCTTTGCAGACTTTGCCAGCAGAGGATTTTCTCCTTTATAGCTTTGTATATCTTCCCCTGACATACAAAGAAAATTATTCTTGGAAAAGGAGACAACTGGCACTTTCAAGAAGCATATGCACTAAACATGTGAAGGTAGACGATGACCCCAGACTGCTTTTGTATTGAATGAAACGGGACTTTCCTCCCCGCCACTATCTTGTGCTCCATTCCAGCATGTCTGTGGTCTAAGTTTTTCAAGTACCCATTATGTCAGCAAAGGAAGCAAGTGTCCATCGCCTCCCAAGCTCAGGCCATGCCATATTTTTCACAGCATTTCCTTGCTATTACATTTATGAAATGCAACAGAGCAAAAAAAAAAGCATCTTCTGTATATTTTCTTGTTATCCAAACCAGCCCAAATACTTTCAGATAGATGTCTTTGGTGGCAATCCCAGGGGATAAGAAAATAAAATTCAGAGCCAGCAACCTCAGGCCACATGCTGGGGGTATGAAGGATTGGTTTCATTACCCACATACAAAACCCTTGTAACCCTCTGGGGGAACTAGAGAAGGTTAATGATAATATAAATACCCTTGCCATGAGCACGCAGTTGTGGACAGCAGATGAACCAGTCCTGCCAGCCTAATCCAAAATGCACTTATCAGGATAAAGCTGTCTTGCATCATAGCTTTGGGGGGATATTTCTCCCAAACTTTTGATTTGGCATTCAGGTGCTGAACTGTAGAAGGGGCTGATGCTGCAGTGCAGACAAATACTTATTTACCACACCACAGAGCAATACTAATTACAACTTTTAAAAAAAGATAAATTACTCTTCTCAGGCTTCCCATATGAAAATTCTCCACCTTCAAATCCACTGGGATACAGGCAAGGAAAATGAAGCTGACTCCACAAAGTGTGGCTTTAAAGCTGGAGTTTATTCTCATACCTATGGTTCTAAAGCCAAGTTGCCTAAATGAACCTAATACCATACTCAGCTCAAAAACCAGTGTAAGAAGGTGGTTAATATGCCAATGGTCATTTTAAAAATAAATGAAAAAATAGATGTCCTGGTGATCAGATGTAGCAGAGTATGTTTGTCGCTTTTGCTCAGCCAACAGCTATACAAAAAATGTCTCATGATACACAACCTGGGTAGAGGAAAACAGGACAACGCTGAGCACAACCAGCACAACATTCTCTCCCCAGTTGTATTGGAGCAGGGGAGGAGAAAAATGCCATAAGACCCATTCAAAGGCCACGAGAAAACTGTTGTGCTCTCTATGCCAATGGAGACTTTTAACATGGCAAAAGGGATGTTTCAGATCTGTATTCAGGAATCTAATTCCTGAGAGCCAAAGACTATCGTTAACATATGTTTTATCTCCCTTTATTATGTTTGATCAGTGGCTCAGGAAACAAAATGCCCTTAGAAACATAACTGGTGCTTTGGAAGCCTTTGTTGTTTCTACTCCCTGTGTATTGTAGAGAGAGTATGCTGCTTGCTGTAGTTAAGAATTCCTCTTATCCAAGGCATATCTCTCAGAAGGAGATGCTCAGCTACAACTTAATTTGCCTTACAGTAAGGTACTGGAAGGCAGGGCATGTTTTTTCTTTTTAACAAGACAGAGCAGACTGGAGAAAATGAAAGGACCCTAATGATACAACCTGATCAGACTTGATTTATATATTTCTGGTGCCATGTGGAATATACTTCCCCATGTTTGGATCCCATGTGGAACAGGCAGATCATATTAGAAGTTTCAGTATCAGTGCTGCTATTCTAGAAGGTCCTGACAAACTTCTCCCTTATGATCTGTGCATCACAGATCATTCCATGATTCAACCATAACTAGGAGTTTACAGGATCCAGCCACAGGAAGGCAGTTCCCATGCAGCAGTTCTCATATGTATAAGGACTTCCATTGTCTAGGTATGTGGTGACAAAGGATAATATTTTGAAGTAAAGTCCAGGAGAAAGTCTGAGGAACCTCTTTGTTAGTGGGGAGTGGGAGACAAAAGGTCAAACAAACATAGAGTCTACATTACCTTCAGCATCCAACATTTTTGGGATATCAAGGAACCTTTCAGCCACATCAAAAGCTGTGTTCAGGTTAGTGAGAGGATCATCCTAGGAAGTAAACAAACAAAATAATAAATAATTTTTACTCAGATTTAAGCACAGTTAAGAATGTCCTGACCTAGATGGCCTAGGCTAGACTGCTTTCATCAGATCTCAGAAGCTTAGTATTTAGATGGGAGACCTATAAGGCAAACTGCCTATAAGAACATAAGAAGAGCCCTGCTGGATCAAACCAGTGGTCCCTTTAGTCCAGCATCCTGTCTCACACAATGGCTAACCACTTCCTCTGGAGGGCCAACAACAGGGCATAGAGGCCAAGGTCCCTGATGTTGCCTCCTGGCACTGGGACTCAGAGGCTAACTGCCTCTGAACATGGAGGTTCCCCTCAGGCATCATGGTTAGTAGTCACTGATAGACCTATCCTCCATGAATCTATCTAATCTCCTTTTACAGCTGTCTGTAAGAACATAAGAATGCAGCTTGTTCATCTTTAGCCTTGAAAACCCTATGGGGCCACCACAGGTCAGCTGCAACTTGATGGCACTTTCCATCACCAAGGATGTCAATATGATATAGTGGTCAGACTGCTGGACTAAAATCTGGGAGAACACAGTGCAAATCCTCATTCAGTCACAAACCTCAGTAGGAAGCCTTTGGTCTGACACACTCTCTCATCTCAGCATAACTTAACTCACATATTATCATAACGATCACACAAGAGGAGCAGGGAACTTTGTACACTGTCCTGAGCTCCTTGGAAGAAGGAAGGGATCAAAATAAAACAGAGACACAGAGAAACCTTTTAAAAGTTTGCCAAATGGTCTTCCTGGAGCATGTTCTTTAGGGACCTTTAAAAAAATGCCATGAGCCCTGTTATCTCCCTTTTCCATGAGTCCTAACCCCAGCAATGAGAATTAAAACTGAGAGATACGTAGTTTGTTTCTGTTTTCATTGCAACTGAACAAAAAAATTTTTTTTTGTGCCTTGAGCTACGCAGAGTCACTATGACAATGTTTGAGAAGACTCTCCCTACTTATGAGAAAATACAGAGAGAGACTCAGTCTTCTCTCTCCTGTGAAATATAGTGGCAATGGGCCAGTTGCTAGACACACTCAGCTGAAACAGCCATTATACTTCATTGGCTTTTTGCTTAAATAATCCTTCTTTTTGTGAATAGTAAGCAAATTTGTGACTAGGGATGGGCACAAACTGCATTTTTGCAGTTCAGTTCATGGCTGAAACCACAAACCAAACCACGAACCTATATGAAGTTCATATGGGTTCATGACCCCTGCTTTCTGATCCCCACCGCTTTTTGCAGGGAACAGAAAGCAGGGATTTAAATAGCTCCAAGCCATTTAAACCAAACAGCTGAGCAGTGCTCTGTGGCTTTCTGCAGGAAACTGAACCCAAGAAAGCCCCTTTAAACAGCTGAGATAGGGAAGCAGGCTCAGCTGTTCAGCACCCAAAATAGCTGAGCTGCAGGAGCAGGCTGCCCCCGCAGCTCAGCTGTTTCAGTGGTATTTGCCACCAAAACAACTGCCCACAAACCTTCACAAACTGCCTTAAAAGTCTGTGGAGGTTTGTGGCCGGGCTGCAGTTCGCAAACTTCAGTAAGTGAACTATGAACCAGCCAAAATTTATCACGACCAAAGGTTTGTGAGCCAGTTCATGCCCATCCCTATTTGTGACTAGATGGCCTTGATCTCCCTTGGCTTTGTCCTTTGTTCTGGCTTTTTCAAAACAAAGGAAGATAGCTATGTTAATCAATATATCTGCTATAATTTTGTTTTAGTAATGTGTGTAGAGCTTCAAACAAATTTTTCATGACTCACAGCTTCCTGTCATATTTACTCCTGGTATGTTTACTCCAAAATCTCACTGAGTTAAATGAGACCTACTCCTAGATAAGTGTACATAAGATTGCACCTTTGGGAAAGATCACCATCCCAATCTGAAAATGTTTACACAGGTGTAATTGCCACAGAATCTCTCCAGAAGAACTATACACTGTTGTTGTTGTTGTTGCTGGGAGAGTCAGTGTGCTTTAGTGGTAAGAGAGTTGGACTAGGACTGTCGAATTCAAATCCCCACTCTGCCATGAAGTTACCCTGAGTCTCTCAGCCTAAACTACTTCACAGAGTTGTTGTGAAGGGAAAAAATAGGTAGGAGAGAACTATGTCTGCAACCTTGAGCTACCTAGCACAAGGATAGGATATAAGTGTGAATGATTGACTGACTGAAACAGAGAGGGACACCGAAGGAGTGGGAACTTCATTATTTTATTAGTTTTGATAGCTAGTAATATTGGCCAAAACCTTTAGAAAATTTATGTTCTTATGTTCTTATTTTATTAGTTTTCATAGCTAGTAATATTGGCCAAAACTTTTAGAAAATCTTGCCTTATACATATTCTGACTTTGCTGACATAAGACGTTATTACTTGGTTCTCCTACCTCTCAAGACAGAGAAGAAAATGCTAACCAGTACAGATATTTCTCCTTCCTACGAAAAAATTCTAACTCAACATATCACAAGTTGCTGCCATAGTAATTACTGCCATGTCACCAATGGTCAGCTTCTTACCAACTGCAAATCAGCAAAATGGTTTAAGTAAGATGAGAGGAAGGAGTACGAGCTGCTAACTATTTGTGTTAGAAGCCAAACAGCATCAACACTGGAAATGCTGGTCACAAAAATATCCTGTCCTTACTGACCAAGATATAGCATGCTTCTAGAAGAAAACATTATGCAGAACCTTTGTCCAACTTTCATACCACACAGGAATACCTGATTCATGGCTTACAGTTGGGATACAAGAAGACATGGCAAAGATTTTTTTCTGCACACACACTCTAAAATTTTCCTGTCAGCACAATATATTTTTCCTGCCATTGCTACCTACTGTGAACAAAGCTGAATGCACAAATTGCTCTTCAGAGAGGTCTTATGGCTAACTATGCAGTCTTGTACAAGCAACAAAGGCCCTGCTAAGGTTTCTGAAAAGGCACTGTTGCTGCTGCTGCTGCTGCTCCTTCCAAGGATGCCAAGCCCAACACAAACGTAATTGTTAAACTCAGTCTACTAGAAAACATCAACTTCCAATCTGTTTTAAAATGTATAAATGGTACTGATAATTTATGCCAATAAAGGCTGACTTGACTTGACCCTCCAATCTGATAGACTGGACATGCCAGAAGTTCATTACTTTGAACTGGGAAATGACCTAAATTTTGCTCTTTAAGGACTAAGGTAATTTTTAATTTAAGCCACTAGTCTTAAAGTTGAATAAACTGCAATTTGCTGTGATGGGCACAAACATAGCTTGTTTCTTATACCATCAAGCTCCTCTCACCTCCCCCCTCCAGTCAAAATGAAACCCTATAATGAACAAATTCAGGCACCCAGGTGAATTGGAGTTTATCTCCTACAAACAAAGATGCTAAGCTAGGATTATACTGTGGTTCAGAATCCCAGTTCTAATTCACCCAGGCGATACATTCATACATAATGAGGAGCCAACGTTAGTTCCAAAACAGGAATCCTTAGTTCTAATCTGTGAGAAAAGGGAGGTGAGTGAGGGGAGTATATGGGCATTAGAAAGATACCTATTATCATATGCATACCTATTACATCAAAATGCAGTTTGTAAGTATGATTGTTATCCAATTGCCAACACAGGTTTCTCAATACAACTAAACTTGGAACAAGAGGTACCTTTCTTAGCTTCCCATAGTCAATGAGCTCTGGGCGATGTCTATGAATCAAGGCACAGAAACCAAGGCCATCCTTCCAGCTGTGATGGAGAAAGGACAAAAACAACAGCATTAATTAAGAAAATCAGTAACACCCACTAATGAAAAATACACACCACAAAACATAGAGAAGACTAGATCAGTAGTATTTACCATATCAGCTATGGGCCACAGAAAATGCAGTTGGCAGAATATCTGGCCTTCATTTGCTTTAGGCTTATACAATATTACAAAAAACTGGGGGATCCACAAAGACAATTTTTCCCTCTGTTCCCTCTTGCTTTACCTCCCACTGGCAGTGCCTGCAGCCTTTCCCCTTTATTTCTTTCCCACTCACCTACCTATCCCTGTTTCTCTTCCTTGCAGCCTCTGTCCTTACCTACCTTTTTTGTTCCCCTCCCCTATCTTCAACTTTTCCTTTTAATCTTCCTCCCTTCCAGCTTTACCTTCCCTTCTTCCTGACTTTTTTTTTTGTCTGTCCCCCCCATGCTGAGACTGAGGGTTGGAATCCTCAGGAATGTTAGTTGGAAGCTGCCTAGCAACCCCCAAATGGCCACCAAGATCTTACAACATAAACGTGTGAAAAGGCAAAAGATTTATTATACGATCTGAAGAGAAGCCAGAAACCATATTCTGGTTTATTTTCAAATTGTATAAATCTTTTGCCCTTTACAACATAGACTTAAGATCTCAGTTGCATACTTTCCTTAAAGGGGCTTTTAAGCATGCAGTATATTATTTTTACGTTACATTTTTTCCTGCAAATCTGAGGCTTACCTAGACATGTAGAAAGATATCCCCTTTATGTAATCTCATTATGTGGATTTTTTATCCACCCTACCAGGCCATTGCTCAGGATTAGATATAACAAGCAGGAGACCCACAAGGACTTTATTGGAAACATTTCAGTCTCCCCTTTCTACCCAAACAGGGTCCCCGAGAGTACTGCTGTGATTGCATAGCAACCTCCAAAAGGGCCACTGAAAGCTCAGTGGGCATTCTTATCTTAAAACTACAGGTGTTGTTTCTATTATTTTATGTAGTTTTAATCTCCCAATGTATTCTTTTTTAGATTTCAGATTTTTCTACAAACTTGGGACTTTGTTCAGATTTGCAGAGAAATCCCACCCATCTGTCCCTAGCCTCATTTTGCTAATCTATTAACCCACATTCTATGGTCCAGTTCAGAATCAGATATATGATGATGGGTGACATTTGCTTGTTTCAGTTCAGGTTCTTTTCATCTTACCAACCACAAAACCTTCATTAAACCAGAAGAGTTCAGATAATTTTGTTGCAGGAGAAGACTGAGGAATGAAAATAATATAAATTTCCCCCTCAATTGTGATTGGCTACACTCAGTAGTTTTAAGCTGCAATTCACCCAGTCACAGCATCACACTAATTTATGTAGTGAAGAGAATGTGACTAACCAGTTTGTCTACTATTAACACACAAACACACCTCTTATCCTTAAGCAAAGCAGGTAAATACTTAAATATAGACGAAAATAAAACTCACAGACACCCCCCCCCTTTATAAGACTCAAAATGTTATCCTTGCACCATCTCTTTTGGATTTTCAGGAGGGCTACTGTTGACCAGTGGCACTGAAATGGCCACAAAGAGCGGGGGCAGGGAAAACAAGTAGAAATAGGTTATCAGAACATGGTCCATCACTTCCACCTTATTCTTCAGAAGATGTTTATTGCAAATGACTTATTCAATTCTAGATTCAAAACTCAAGCTTTTAAATTTACATGTACAAAATACACTTGTACAAATAAGTCCAAACTGCATGTGCTCAGCCCTTAGAAGGAGATGGACTGCATTGTGTACATCTGAAGAGAAGTCATGAGGAAGAAAGTACAATGTATAGCATCATTCTCTCTCTTCAGGCAGAAGGGATGACAAGTGATTCTGTTCTTATCTATCATTTTTTGAGGAGGGTCAAAAGACCCACTCCAACAATGACTCACAGGAATAGAATCACATGTCACCATATACCTTCACAACAGAGCAACATTCGTAGATGATGCAAGTTTGTACCAACAAACCTGCCAGTACAAAAAATAGAGCATAAGCTTTTTTTATGTGCACCATTCTAGAGAACAAAAGCATGATTGTGTACCTAGTATAGTGTGGGAAGAAGGCCTTACATGGCCTCAGCCTGTTAATCCTGAACTGATAGGGCAGTTAAGAACACAATAGCTCCGTCCACCCTGCTTTTCTTTGATTCTGATGCTAAAGCCCACTGTAAATATGCTTAGCATTGCAGTTAAAGAGAGAGTTGGGCTAAGCTTTTCATCAGTGCCCAAATTCTCTAGAGCACAGAAGATTGCAGGCTACAGGTGACTACCCTTCACCTTTACATTACCTAATATGGAAGTTTTGGATGTTCACATTTTTGTATGGGGCTGTCTTCCTTTGACACCACAACAAAAGCCCTTCCTTAGCAGATGTCTCTAGGGAACAAAAGATACATGAATTAGCCAACCTCTGTGGGACTTTTCACTACTTTCAGTGCTGCTGATTCATCCTAACCTTTAATATAGTTGAAGAAATTGAGGAGGATTTGGACCCCTCTTTTCATTTGGAGAAGGCTTACATGTATCACTCACACCTCTAATGAGAGCCAAAAACCTGGCCAATAAGAGGCTGAGAATTAAAGCAGCGAAACTTATGACAGCCTTGTAAAAGCGTTCACAGGGCAGTGACCTACTCTGCTTCACTCACCTATTCATTCTTCCCGCACCCCCCTCCATTATCCTTCCTGTTCCCCCACAATGTAGTCCTCCTTTTCCCTGCATGGATCCCAGAAGTGACACGCAGAGAGGGAAGATGGGTAGTTCTCACCAGCACTGCATTCTCGCAGCACTGCAGTTCTCTTGTTTTAAACTTAGAGCTACATGTTCTTAATCTAGAAGGTAGAATGCAGCCTTCCATTAAACAGGAAAACACGAAGTTATCTTATACAGCTTCACACAATTGGTCGGTCGAGGTCAGTATTATTTTCTGTGATGGGCAGCAGTTCCCTAGGGTCTCAGGCTGAGGTCTTTCACATTAACTACTACCTGTTTCTTTCAAATGGAGATGCTGGGAATTGGACATGTGATCTTCTGCATGCACAGAAGATGCTCTACCACTGAACCACACACATTCCCTATGACCTACTGTCCCTGTGTTTTTATTATGGAGGTGTGAGGCAGAGCCATCTTTGTCTCTTATCTAAATGTAAAGAATTATCATAGCATTGTAGACAGAGCGTCAGATCTGAACCACAGAGACCCACACTTCGGTCCACACTTGGTCACAATTATTGTATCTCTGCCTAATCCTGCTATAAAGCATGTTTAGTCTTCTGGAGGTGTTAACATTAAGTCTAGAAGGGAAAACAGACAGTCAACTGGTCAGAATTCTAACCACAGGTAATCAGTTACAGGCACAAGTTAAAGAAATATAAAACATGCAGTAGCTTCACACACACACTAGAGGGCAAGGACAAGTGAGCAGCACAGCCATGAAACAGTAGCATAAGTAGGTTGTACACAATCATATAATAATGGGAAAGGGCAAAATATAACTCTAATTATTATCAAACCATGATCTAAATTATGCTCTAACTTTGATCTAACCTCACATCCAGTCCTGAGGACCTATTTTCAGAGGAATCAGTCAAAGCTGCCCCTGCACAGTAAGTACAATACATGAATAGTATTTTTATCAATACAGGAAGAAACAAGCTTAATTCTATCCTCAGTCACTGGCAATGTAGTTTCCTCAGCTGCCATAAGAACCACTTTGAATGATGGCTTTGCACATATCCCTTCTTCACTAGACTGCCCACAGGAACAGAGAAGGTTATGGATGCAATGTGCATGGTCTCAAAATGATTAATTTTGCAGCTTCAACTCCCTGAAGCTAGCAGCCGTATAGGCAAAAAGGATTGACTGTGCTAGCATCACCATGTGGAAGCACCATGTGGAAGCACTGTGTGCATGGAGCAAACCCCCCTTTAGACAACATAGTGAAAATCACCAGGTAGTTTTAATATAATTTCCATTTAAAGAAATCCACCACGGAGATGGGGCCACTGCTCAGTGGTACAGCATCTGCTTGGCACACAGAGGGTCCCAGGTTCAATCCTTGGGATTTCCAGTTAGTGGGTGATGCAAAAGATCTCTGCCTGAAACCCCAAAGAGCTGCTAGCAGTCACAGAAGTCAATACTGATTTTGATAGACCAATGGTCCGACTTGGTACGAGGCTGCTTCATGTGTTCACATGTGACATGTCCCCAGTATCTGTGCAAGGGAAGAGGGCACACTGGGATTTACCTTCCACAGAGATGTCCTGAATGGCAAAACGGAGGATGATGGTCCAAATCATTCCAAGTGTCATTTTCGCATTCCCATCAACAATTTCTGCAAGACAGAAAAGAACCCAACAGCTTAAAAAATATCATCAGTAGATATTTAAAGAGAATGCTTTATCAAACCAGTAACAGAGCTGAATAGTTTGCTAGCTGTGTTTGGGAGACCTTTTAGAACCTTGAAAGCTGAGCCACACATAAGCCTGTTTCTGAATGTGTGAAAAGTGAGTGAAAGAGAGAGATAATTCTGAGCAAGTGTAGCTAAGCAACAGCAATTCTAAACGTACCGTCACATTTACTTGAGAATTGGTGCCAGGTACGTAATGCAAATTAAAGAGCAAACAGATGTACGTACAGTCCAGATCTTTGGCAGATAGAATCGCAGGGCTAATACAGCCAAGCTAAGTTACCTCTTGGTAAAGTTGTCAACCAGATGCTTGCTTGGTCATCTCTGTTACTACAACTGGGATTTCCCCCCTGCTACATTCTTATCTGTGGTAAATGGTGGAGCTTTTACAGAGTGGCAAGGCTTTTCTCTATTACCACGGGGATTGGATAGGTATGTGTATTAGTTATCCACGACATAGTATCCACTCAAGTTGTGTAGGGTTCCATGACAGAATCTTCTTAAGGTATAGTTTCCCTGCCTTTTCTCCCTGGCTTTCAGAATTTATACTACCAAACATTGTTTGTACATTTGGAAAGATTTCAACATAAATTTTTAAAACTTCATTTACATATTATTCTATTTTATTTTTAATGAATAGTTGTACCCTTATATGCTTATCTGTGTGCTGTATGCTGAGGGAGTTCAGTGGAGTATGTGTATGTGAAAAGGGAATTTCTGAGGAATTGTTTCCATTTTATGGAAATTTGCATATAATGAGTTATTTACCTATTTATTTACTTCACTGAGATTCTACCTTTCTCCCCTATGGAGGCCCAAAGCAACTTACATTATTCTCCTCTCCACCATTTTAATAGGAAAACAACTCTGTGAGGTAGGTTACGTGTGACAGCAAGTTTCCATGGCAGAGTCAGGATTTGATCTGGGGTCAACAACTATGCACACTACCATCTTCACTTGAGGTCCTGCTTTACTCATGCCAGAAAAGGTAGCACAAGTTTCCATGGCAGAGTCAGGATTTGATTTGGGGTCTCCTAGATCATAGCGTGACACTCTAACAACTACACATACTACCATCTTCACTTGAAGTCCTGGCAAGTTTCCATGGCAGAGTCAGGATTTGATCTGGGGTCAACAACTATGCACACTACCATCTTCACTTGAGGTCCTGCTTTACTCATGCCAGAAAAGGTAGCAGTGGAATGGACTGCACGAGTTCAAACAATAGGTGGCACATTCTAGTTTTGAACACTCCTTCATACAAAAAAACTTCTTGCAAACAGAAAACTAGCTCAGCAGGTACAAGCTAGCTGTAACAGTTTCCTGTTGGCAAGGGATTTTGAATATAGCAAAGCATTCTAAATTGTGATCCCTCGTTTGCATTCTGAAGTGGTGCAGTCCATTCTACCCCTTTATCCCCATTCCATTGTCTTGCACATCTAACGTGTGTGTGTGTGTGTAAGAGCATCAACCTGAATGGGTCATATTCACCCCCGAACCAAAAGGTTCTGCTGGAGGTGGGGGAGCACGGATGGATGTGTGTTTACCTCAAGGATTTTCCAGACTGACCCATTTCTTCCCTTAGACAAGCTTAAGGGATTCCAGGATGAAAATAACAAAGTTAATAAAAGTTGTAAAGGAACTTTACAGGTAGGGTACTGTGGCAGTGGTGGGGTGGGGGGCTCTGAGGCAACTGCCCTCTTGACCGAAGAATATTCGGTCCACAAATCTGGCTTCTGCTATAGATTCTTTAGACTTTAACCACCCACAATCACATATAAAGGGGGACACAAGCTTTAAAATAAACATTGGTAATGTGTAAGCTATGTGCTCCCTAAAGGTCTCTTATTTGCAAACCTGCTAGACTAATATGGTACTTATACATGAGGTAAATACAGACTGCTGCTTCTTAGATTTTTGACATGACAGACAAGACACAGATGGGGCTGAACAAAGGTCTATTTAACAGAAAACAAAGTATTTAATAAGGTAAATATGATGTGTGGATAACTTAAGTAAAGCTGGCTATCAAATAAAGTAAATCACCCCTGACTGGAGATTTCATTCTCTTTTCTCTGGAAAGGATCAGCAGTTTCAAGATTTCCCCCCCCCCCCAGCACCTTTCCACAGAATCTACACACACCATTTAGGAATGATGGGCCACTAGTGTACCACTAAAATAAGCTTTCTTCCCTAAGCTGACCCCCAAACCCTAAGTAAAAAGCCAAATAAAAGCCTGGCTAATGATACTCCTTTCCAGAGCCACAAAATTCCTATCCAAAAGTTAAAAAGGTTTCTTCATCCTCCTTAAACTGAGGCTGGCTCACCCCCTCCCAATCCAGTGGAGTTCTATGGTTGACTTAGGCTTGCCAAGTTCGCCCGGGGGGTGGGCCCCGCCGCTGGATCGGGCCCCGGGGGAACCCGGAAGTGACATGGGCACGCTGGGCACACTGGGGGCGGGGCCACGGTCATCCGAGGGAAAACGCTGGCGGATGGCGTGTCACTTGGCAACCCTAGGCTGACTGGCTGACAACCACTTGAGTTTGCATGAGGCCTAAATCACAAGGATTGGTCCAAAGCCCTGAAGGAGGCAGGACTTTTAAGGATGATTGCCACAAGTATCTTCCAACCTGTCTTCTAATAGCAGATATCTTACCTTAAGCATTTGGGTGTGAAAAGGAAGAAAAACTGTCCACCTCCACCAGACTTTCTGGTAAGCTACCTTAAACCCTGCATTTTCCACCCCATGATGTAAATTTCCAAATGTATTGTTAACAAGTTACGTACAAAATGTTATGTACGTGGACCGCCACCAGGGATCTGCGGCACATGCAGGAGCTTGGCTCCTGGAACAAAGGAAACTTTGGATCCTGGTTCCCCCAGCCCCAACCAATAGCCACTTTGGCGGGACATTCAAACCCCCCAATGGGAATAGGGGGTGCTGGGTAGATATGTATATAGTTGGCCCTGTCGGGCCGCTAGAGTTAGTCTTGTGTTAAGTACAATAAACGTGTGCAACCGCATGTCGTCGTCCGAGTCCTCCACGCGGCGAACCCAGTACTTTTCACAAAATAACAGGGCTTCTTTGCCATTTGCCATCACCTCTGCAGTTGAATCAGAAGAGAATGGGAATTTAATGTGTCAAAACGCTGATGTGGTGACTTAACTCCATGGTAACCCATGGTACTCTTCATAACACCATCAGCATACAATGATTCTTAGTGAAATTTATATTCAGTCAGGGAGGGACAGCTGTTTAAAGAACTGAAAGGGATGAGGCTTTTGCCGTCAGTAACAGTAAATGTTTTGTGCTTGTGAGTATAGCTCCATCTCATTGCCAATACACCTATCCACTATTAACAGCATATACAAATAACAGTAGGATTTCCATTTCTTTGGTCAGAAGGGCAATAAATATTAAATATTTCAGCACTAAGTTGCAAGAGTTTGCAATGCCATTACTCATACTCATAGCTCAAACATCCAGACTCTCAGGAGAGTAACTAACTCTTCCCCCCCTTCCCAAACTCAAAGATAAAACTAAGAAGCTCATACTTCTAGGAATTATGGGCTTCTCTGCCCCCGTCTGTTTCCCCAGTGTTCTTCTGGAGCTGTTCATCACCCTCTGGATTGCATCATGCTTTCACTTTCTGTGTGCGTTGGGTCTTTCTGGAATTTCTGCATACTTTTATGGCCATTCAGTGGTGACTTTGGAGTCAGTATGGTGTTGCCCCGGGGTATCCAAGAGTGCTTTTGCGGCAGACTTAAAGACTGATCTGCTTCTGAGTAGCAGGTAATGCTAAGCAGACATATTACCTCGGACTGTGCGACACCACCCATGTCTCTGGCCGTTTCCACCCGTTTTTTCCACCCCTCCTTTCTTTTGTCACATCTCCCCCATGTTTGATTTCTCCCAGTCTGTTCCCTCTTGGCTGGCACTTTGGACCCTAGAAATCTTTCCCCCCTTCCACAAAGTCAATCTTCACACAACTTGGAGGGCAGGTAGAGGGGCAGCCCTGGGGAGGTCCTCCATGAGTTTGATGCTTCTAGCTTGCAGGGGGGCCCATTGGACACACTCCTCCCCACCTTTGCACACTGGACCCTAGGGAGGGATCTTTTCCCCCTTCCCCAAAGCCAATCTGCACACAACTTGGAGGGGGGTGTATTAAAAGGAATGAAAGGCTTGAAGGCCCATTTGTTTTTTTTTGTTTTTAAATTAGAATCCTTGGGACACCACCCCTCCTGAAAGACCAGCCAGCCAGCCCCCGAGCTGGCATCTCTCTATGGTTTGTGCATGCCTGGAGTACTCCAGCGGCAGCTAGCTATAGGAGGTGGGAGAGCAGGGAGGAAATGAAAGAAAGGAGAAGGGTGCAGTGTGCCCCATCCCTTGCTCACACACTTGGCCAAGTCGGTGGCAATTGGACCATCCCCAGACATCGCAAGTGCCGTTCTCACACCAATTAAGAAAAACGGCACTTTTCTGTTGTAGCCGCAGAATGACTCAATCGGAGAATAAAAGTATATGCAGAGGGCAGTCAAAGAAATCAGAAGTGAAGCTTAAAAGCTCGATTGTTCGGATTCTCTGCAGTAAATTGCAGTAAGCTGTGTATGCAGAATGGGCCCCTATTTCCTCAGGCTGGACTTCAAACTAACCTTCAGAGATGGCACAGCCACTAGCCACTCTGATGGGGTAAAAGATGCTGGTAGTACCATTATGGACAGAGGGACTATAAGGTGGGTATAATACAAGAGGAGGGGGGAGAGAAAGAGGTAAAGAGGCTTTCCTTTGCAAGAGCTCAAAGCTGCTCTCTTAGGATTTGTGTCTAATATCCCTTCATCATCACCAGGACTTTTCAATCAAGAGAATTAACTGTACTTTTAAACCCAAGGGAGGAAAAATGTTGCATGTACCTTCTTTGACAGAATGGCCATCCATGTACCACCCGTTTATTGACTGACAGCTTTAGCTTTTTCCATATAAATTAAGCCATCTGAAATGCCAGTGTGGTGTAGTGGTTAGAGCAGGTATCTTCGGTGTGGTGCCCACTGACACCTTTTCTGGAGCCCATTAGGTGGTTTTAGAAAGTGGGTAGGGCCAGGTGGGGCTTCTGACTGGAGATCTGATTGGCTCTGCAGATTTTTAAATATGTTGCTTTAGCAGCAGCTGCCACCACAGCACAAGGATTTTCACTGTGTGACTGGAGGGAAGCTGCAGCAGCCATTTTATGGCTGCACCCACCACTCATGTTAGAATTCCAAAGGTGCCCACAGGCTCAAAAAGGCTGGAGACCCCTGGGTCAGAGTGTTGGGCTAGGATCTGGGAGACCCAGCTTTAAACCCGAACTCTGCCACAGAAGCTTACTGGGTGACTGGGTGACTTCCTAGCCTAAACTACCTCACAGGGTTTTTGTGAGGATAAAATGGAGAAGAGGAGAACAATGTAAGACACTTTGGGTCCCCCCACTGGGGAACAGATGAAGAAAAAAATAGTGGCTGACCGCTGTTGGGGTTTTTTTTGGCATGAATTAAGCAATATGAAATGTTTTCACATAATACATTTTACTGCAGCACTAAGAAACTCAATGCCATGTACCACACAATCCTTAAGAGACCTATTAAAAAATAACGAGCATCGTGGTTACCCCAGACTGTGCAAGCTACAAGCTACTTAAACCCAAATACCTGGCAATGTCACCTCTGGAATCAATGCAACCAAGATTTTTAGTATTATCCTACTAGCATTTACACAGGGTTGCAACTGTACCAGTGCTTCAATGTAAATCCCTCCTTCCTATTGGCACAGGTATACCAGTAACTAGTCTTGCCACTCACCTGTCCTACTTTTGTGTCCTTCTTCACCCACCCCTCACTTCTGCAAGGCCTTGCACACCTTGTCACAAAACCAGCAATGTTGCAATACCCTGAGCTGCTGCAGCCACAATGCTATGCCATGACCAAATTTTGCACAACCGCAGGGCCTTGCACTTAATCTAATCCACTCTTCATACTTGCACAGCAAACTACTAAAGCGGGATGTTTACAGAGAGGCTGTCTTAAGCAGTTCATGAACTGCAGCTACCACAATGAACATAAGAAGAGGTTTGCTGGATCAGACCAGTGGTCCATCTAGTCCCACATCCTGTTTCAGACAGCAGGCAACCAATTGCCTTAGAGGGCCAACAAGCTTCGAGCTGAAGAACTACATAAAGTCCGTGTGACAGCCCAAATATTATATAAGATTGAACATGATTGTAACAGCTTTGGCTTCAACAGATTTGACTGACTGTCATATATAATGTGAGGTAAAATGAAACAGCACTCTGTCAGTCACTCTCCCACTTCATCCATTATGAGTGGGAGGAAGAATGAAATAAATAGCCATCCGTTTTTAATGCTGACATACACAGGTCAGTTTGACTCAATAGCGTCTTTGTATTGCTCCACATTTAAGAGACATCAGCTGAGGCTGTCATGTTACCGTGACTTGAGAGTAACAGGATCAGGTAGCAGGATCAGGGCCCAAGAGAAGCTAATAATTTTTTATATGCTGGAAACGCCAGTAAGAGTCAGCAGAATAAATATCCCACATTTACTTATTTTAATAGCACTGAAATCCATAATATAGTTCATTTAGCAATCAAGAGTGCTATTCTTTCAGCTCATCAGAATGTATGTTGAAGATGCTTGTGTGCAGACAGACAGCAGCTTACAAACCACAGCAGCAGAAAAAAGAAACGAGCTTCCTTTAACCTAGTTTCAAGTACAACCCTTTGATCAGGAAACCTCCGCTTTACCCATTGTTTTGAAAGTAAACAGCAGTGTTACTACTGATTTCAACAGTACAATGTTTTAAGGCTGTTTAAAACATTCATTGGCTGTTCCTCAATACTTTATACTCTTCCTTTTTCACAACCTAGAAAGCAGGTTTGATGCTGCAACACAAGATACACTTTACATTCCCGTGTCCTCAGACTTATAATATTGCAATTGCTGGTTTGTGGAGGATATTTTGAAACCAAGAAGATTGACAGCCATGAGGCACTGAACACTTTCAATGGCTAAATATGACATATTGTGGGAATCTGCTGCTAAAGTGACTTAGGTGTTGTTTCTACTAATAGATCAACCTAGGAATACTTTTCTACCTTAGCTCTGCTTACTTAATGTGGCTCATTCTGTCTGAACCATAATAACATTTTGTCTGCCTCACTGATTTTTATTTTCTAGTTTACAGCCATGACAGCTTTTTAAAGTCTTAATTTAAGTCCCTTAAAATTCATAGTCTGGAAACGTTTACAGTCCTTCTCACTGGGCCATCACCACACTCGGGAGCAGCGGCCGAAGGGCCACTTAAACGCTGTGATATTATCTTGATACAAAGTGAAGCAGAAAAGTAATCCACACACTCTGCCCAAAATTTATTCTTTTATCACCAGAAACAGTTTAGGCTAATCCAACCCATATTACATGAATGTAATTTATTTCTCTTACCTCAAACCAATATATATATATGTTGGCCCAGTTACAGCCCATACCCTTGTTGAATTGGTATTAAAGGGTACCATCGAAACTTCACAAACACAGCTAAACCAATCTATGAGAGTCATCTCTGATTGCCAACTAACTCTTCACAAGGGATCACTCCACAGAAATTTGGGGTCTCTACCTATGTTATGCACACAAATATTTGAGTTCGTAATCACTCACACAGTTAAGTGCATTCAGTTGTGCTCGGTTTTTGGAATGCCATCTAATAAATATGCAGATGTTCCAGGTGCAAGAATGAGGTAACCATTACAAATTCTTATTCTAAAGGGAACTGAAGCACAACTTTCACAACTCAAAACAGAATAATGGGGCAGGAGTAATGTGAGGACATCAAGAGGACCACGGAGAACATACTTCTGCCTGAAGTATACAAGCACAGTTTCTAGACAACCCTGACTCCATCCTGAACCTTATGGTTTCTAGTCCTTATGAAGCACATTTATAGATAGATAATAGACAGACAGACAATGCACTATGTCAAATTTATTCCACACACCTTTCTGGACTTCATCAAAAACTAGATGTTGGAGAACTTGGTGGAACCAGACTTGCAAATGAGCTCAGTCTATACTATGCTCCTTTGCTGAAGTATCCCTGGCAAAGCTCAAAAACTGAATTGCCAGATGTGTGTTGAATTTACCCCAAAGAAAGTGGTCACAAAATCATGGCCATGTAAGTAAATTACAAGACCTGAAAAGAGAAGGCCAGATCTGCTGACTATGTGAGTAACCTTGTTTCACATCACATATCTGTGTCTCCAACTAGAGAGTGTTCCTACTTACCTTCTGCTCCAATAGATACCAATTTGACTCCTTTACTAGCAATGAAATCAAGAGCTTTGTTCACATTTGAGATTTTATGCACTCGCATTTTGCCTCTTTCCGGTTTAGCCAAACGTTCACCTGGACAGAGAAAACAAACAAAAAAATGCATGTCATTTCCCCCTATGAACATGATCATTCTATCTCAGTTAAAAAATGTACATACAACTCCAAGAATTGTGTTTACTTTTAATGGAACTTTTGAGGAAAACCACAGATTTAACCGACAGGACACTGGAGATTTTATGCAAACTAAAATGTCATTCTTGCATCTGGAACCTCTGCATGTTTATTAGATAGATCAAATATAATCTGGGGATGTAAATAGGGTTTACAACAACAAAAGTGCAGCACACAGTAATAAGTAGCAGAGAATAACAAAACCTCAAAAAACAACTGTGTGATAAATTTCCTGCAAGATATTCACAAAGGAAACTTCATTTAAAGTGAAATGTATCTACTGTCTGAAGTAAATCTGTCCATATAATCCATCATAGGAAAATGCAGAAGCCAAAGAATAAATATACAGAATAAATATACAAAAAGTATTCCTAGGGAATTTTTCCAGAGTTTCAGACCTCTGGTCCTTTCTCAGATGCTATAGCAATTTAATAGTTTGTAAAGGTTATTTAGGAGCTGCGGTGGCTCAAGTGGTTAAGACGCTGAACTGCAGGCTGTGGAAGGTCAGTAGTTCAGCAGTTCGAGACCCGAGTGTGCCGCATGACAGAGTTAGCTCCCGTCTCTAGTTCCAGCTCCTGCCAACCTAGCAGTTCGAAAGCAAGAAATCGCTAGAGAAATAGGTACCACTTCGGTAGGAAGGTAACAGTGTTCCGTGCGCCTTGGAGTTTAGTCATGCCGGCCACATGACCACAGAAACGTCTTCGGACAGCGCTGGCTCTTCGGCTTTGAAACGGAGATGAGCACCGCAACCCTAGAGTCGGATTCGACTGGCTTTTGAGCAAGGGAACCTTTACCTTTACCTTAAAGGTTATTTAGCTGTAGCCAACTTAGACTCATATAACAGACTTATTAGGCTGGGCATCTCCAGGAATTTTTTTTAACATGGAGCTGGTAATTTTAATTATTTTGTTTCAAATACAGTAATGGGCATCTACAACTTTAAATGCCAGCAAGGAACAACCAGCTGTATTCAATTTAGTTACATGAAATAGACTCAGTAGGCTGGATACTCTGAGGCATGTTTTTGGTCCTGATACATTGAAGCAGGCTTTAGGTGTGCTGGTTAGAGCTAAGGAGACCTTGCCCAATATAGAGTGAGTATATGTTATACTAGTTTTGTGGTCCATACATTGTGCCATTTCGAGTGAGTATATGTTATACTTGTTTTGCAGTCCATACACTGTGCTGATTCTAAATTTTAAGGAAAATTTTAAGGAGGAATTCTCTTTTGCAAGATAATAGAAAAGCATTATCTTATTAAAAAGATGAAATGAGACTCTCAACAGTTGGTAAGATTTGATGTGACTCTAGTTTTGAGACTATGTAACAGTGATAACAATGTAATGATGTTCATAATGTAAAAGTGGTTTTTTTGCAATATTGTGATTATTCTTCATGAAATATTGTTGGTTTTGAGTGTTTGTTACGTTATTGCATTTTGTACTTTTTACAGTTTTTTGTTCCTGAGGAATGACCAAAGGTCTGAAACACTGGGAAAATTACCTAGGAAAAGTGTTTGACTTTTTGTATATTTATCTTGTATATTTATTCTTTGGCTTCTGCATTTTCCTATGACAGATTATAAGGACAGATTTACTTCAGACAATAGATGCATTTCACTTTAAATGAAGTCTCCTTTGTAAATATCTTGCGGGAAATTTAGCACACAGTTGTTTTTTGAGGTTTTGTTATTCTCTGTGATGTAAATAGGGTTGCCATTCCCCCAGTGGGGCCAGGGTATACCCCAACTTTGGGGGCCCCCAATCTGCTGCAGCCCAGCTGACTGGTGGGAGAAGCCCCACCCCAAGAAGCCCCCTCCCAGCACCACTGGCGCCGGCGGGATGACATCACCTGGGAGTGACATCATTGTGTTTCTGATGTTGGGGGAATTGCTCTAGGTTTTGGGCAGAACTCTATGGTTTTGAGGCCAAAAAACCATAGAGTTTTGCCAAAAAAAACCCCTAGAGTGTCACCCCCAACCGCGGAAATGTGATGATGACACTTCCAGGTGATGTCATCGTGGCACACGTGCTTTGTACTCACATCAGAAAAACTCAAGGAAAGATCTGAAGTCCCCCCCACCAGCAGCCAGGTAGGACCTGGCAACCCTAGACATAAATGAATGCTCCTTAATCTGAAAAATTTACTGCACATGAAACACAAGCACTTCAGGCAGAAGGCAACCTAGAATCAATATATCTAATTCTCAAATGGCCAAATCTGTGGGTGCTTAAATCCAGAGACACAAGCAGATAAGACCGGTCTTTCTACAAACCTGAAATAAGTCCTGCATTTGCAGAAAAATCTGAAACCTTCAACACACAAACACACACATTGGGAGTATTATATCATAAGGAACTGTGAATTTGGTAATGTTTTCTTATTGTATCGTATGGTTATTTTAACCCTTTTGAGGGGGGGAAATTTCCTTTAGTTTCCCTTTTCACTGTATTTTGTCCAGCAGCGTGGTCGATTGTGGAGTAACTACAAAGTTGGAAGTCATAGGGACTTGAAGGAAGTCTATAAGGTAACCATTTGTTATGACAGAGAGGACCCACCTGTCTGATGTTATCCTCTCCCATGCAGGTAGGTACGGGAGGAGATGGGTGGAGTGCCACGGGATGGGTGGGAGAACAGAGTCAAAGGCTCTGCTTTGGGGCTTTGCGCCTGGATTGAGGAGCGGGTGGAAATCGAGGTTTGTTTCAATACTGGCAGGAAGACATACTTGTTGATCTCTGCCACTGCGTCTCAGGGGATGACTTTAGGGAGGATCTGCGTGACCAAGACTTGTTCCAGGTTTTGGACCTGGACTGTCTGGGGGCTGAGGAGATTCCCAAATTGTGGGACATCTTGATGCTCTTATCTAAGTCTTGCAGTCCATTGTATAGCTAAACAGGCCTTCTCCTTCGAAAGGAAGGTCCTCCACAAAAGGCTTTGTATCTTGTTGCAAGGAAGTGGAGTGCAACCACACATGGCACCGTAGAGCCACTGCAGAGGTGAGTGTTTTGGCTGCTACATCCAACATATGCTTGGCTGAGCTGAGCTGGTGTTTGGCCAGGATCATACCCTCCTTCTGTAGTTGTCTGGCTTGGACGCTATGGATTTAGACAATTGCTCCCAAAGGGCATACTGATACCTGACCATACAGGCCCTGTAGTTGGAGGTCTTGATACCCAACACTCCAGCTGAATTAAATTTCCTCCCGAAGGAATCTAATTTCTTTCCTTCTTTATCAGGGGGTGAGGACTGAGTGCGCCTGCCCTTGGAGGATGAGTTTACTACAACCGAATTTGGTTTGGGGTGGGTGAACAAAAACTCAGCGCTGGGCTCCTGGACCTTATACATGTGGTCGATCCTGCAACTGGAAATGGGAGTAGAAGCTGGATGCACCCACAGGGCTTTAGTCACTTGTAGCAGGACTGATGTCATGGGGAGGGCAACAGCTGTAGAAGTGTCCATTTGAACGATGTCAAAGACCAAATCAGTAACTGTCGGCAGCGATTGTACCATCGACAGTGCCAAGGTATGAGCCACCCGCTTAATGAACTTTCCGTAAGACTTCAGATCCTCAGAGGGAGATATTGGAAGATCTTCCGACACTTCCTGCGGTGGGGAGGTTTCAACTGGATTATCTTGGTTCTAATCCCCTGAGTGTTGTGAGGAAGCTGAAGACGCAGAGTGTTCCGAAGGATCCGAGAATGTTATCAGGCGCTTCAGTACCGACCGTGTCAGTATCGACTGTGCTACTGTCTGAGTTACTGCAGGGGTCTGCTTATGTTGTTTGTCGGTACCGACGGCTGGGGTGGTAGGAACTCTGACGTCTGTGGAGGTTCTTGGTATCGGGAAAGCCGGGAAGAGGTAGACTGGTGATCCCATTCCATCGGCATACATGGTGGGAGCCAGGGCATGTTGGCTAACAGTGGGTACACCCCATACAAATACTGCCATTGTCATTGATCCCAAGGGGCCGGTGGTGGAGGGAACGGCCCTTTGGGTAGATCTTGATCTTTGATCGACAAGCGATATGGGAAGGGACGCGCAAGTGCATGAGTTCCTCATCCCGAGTGAAGGCTCTTGACACTGGAGGATCGGGAGACTTGAGTCAAGTCCATGTCTTGCTCAGAATCCGTGAGTTGGATTGGGTGCAGCAAAGGTGAGGGTGGTGCACCTTGTAGCTGGCCGAGGCCTGATTAGTCAAGCGAGGCGGCCCCAAGTACAGGAGTCAGTTCTGACTGTCGATGCTGAGTCAACAGAACTTTACTAGGGGAGCCCTTCTTATGTTTCTTGTCCTTGACAGGCTTGGTGTCCTTGCCCTCCCGGTGTTTTGGGGCAGGAGTATGGGCTTCAGACTGAGGAGTCGGGACCGAGCGTTTCAGTGTTGGTTGATCGACATCAGTGTGGGCCGGTGCCAGGGACAGCACGGCAGTCGATCCCGAGGCGGTTGTCAACCTCGAAGCATGCCCCGACATATCTTGAGACGACGCCATCGGCGAGAGGGCTAGTTCCAACAGAGTGGTGCATAGTCTAGCAGCCCTATTCTTCCTCGTTTGCCTTGAGAACTTCGAGCAGTGGGTGCAAGAGTCCACTAGGTGGGCTTCCCCAAGGCACAACAGGCAAAGAGAGTGTCCATTGGGGGGGCGATCTTACTGCCACACCTCAAACACTGCTTGAAGAAGCCCCACCGTTTCGCCATAGGCTGGGGGTAAGGGAAGTCTGCCAAAGCAGTGTACTCCCTGGAAAAACAGTTCTAACTGAATTTCTTACAGGTAATCTGAAGAGACAGAGAAGAAAGGCCAAGTAGGCCAAAAAAGAAGAAAACTACCGACTGGAGCAGAGAGGGTCCAAACAGTGCGGCGGTCTGATGAAAACTGGCAGGATTGTCATGCTCCTCCCCTAGGCATGCGCACTGGAGCCCTACCCGTAATGGGGAAGCGGGCACAAAAATCCTTTTGTTTTCAATCTCTACTGATTGGGGTTGGCACAGGCGCACTATATCCCAGAGATGTGATGCACAGAGACCACGAAGAAGATCTTGCATGACTCACCCAGGCCTGGCTACTTGCTACTTACAGCAGCCATGCCACAAAAGCCAGTGTGTTGTAATGGTCAGCATTTCAGACTAGAGTCTGGAAGACCCAGGTTCAAATCACCAATCTGCCAAGGAAGCACAGCCTAACCTATACGGTTGCCAGCCCTGGGTTGGGAAATACCAGGAAATTTTGGGGGTGGAGCCCGGGGGGGGGCAGGGAGTAGGGGAGGGGAAGGGATTTCAGCAGAGTATAATGTTATGGAGTCCACCCTCCAAAGCAGCCATTTTCTTTAGGGGAACAGATCTTGGTCATCTGAAGATCAATTGTAAGAGCAGGATATCTCCAGTTGCCACCTGGAGGTTGGTAGCCCCTGTAACCTGCCTCACAGAGGGTGTGAGGTTGACCCTGGAAGGAGAGGGTGCTGACAAGTTGTGGGACCAATACCATTTGAGGAAGTTCTACCCCATCTTGCACTGACACTTTGTTGTTGTACTGTATTGTTGTATGGTTTTAGACTGTTTTATCTGTTTTAATTCTGGCACTTGTGCCTTGTTGTTAGCCACCCTGAGCCTTCGGGGAGGGCGAGATATAAATCCAAAAATAAATAAATAAAAATAAAATAGAGTTGTTGTGATGATAAAATGGATGAGAGGGGAATTATGTAAGCTCCTTTGGGTCCCCATTGTAGAGAAAGGTGGGGTATAAATGAAGCAAATAAATAATAAATACAGCTGAAGGTGAGGAGTAGATAAAAGGTAGGTAGGTAGGTTGGTGGGTAGAAAGGAGAAAAGGAAGCAGGGAAAGGGGAGGACATGTGAGTTGCCAGGAGGAGGAAAAGAGGAAATAGTTTGGGCAAGGTGATGTGGGGACAGTGTTGTTGGTACTCCACTGTGCAACCTAGCTAGCACCACACAAATGGGGCTGGTGCAGACTGGCAGTCAGTACCACTTAACAGGTACCTAGTTTTCCTGGGCAGAGGCTTCCAGGTTAAGGGAAGGATAAAAACTGAATACAGGGAGTCAGATGAAGGTAGGTTGGCTGGTGGGTGGGAATGAGAGAAGGAGGCAGGAAAACAGGACAGGCTATATGGGCTTTTAGGAAAGAGAAAGAGGAAATAGTGGGGACAGGAAATGAGATGCACCCTGCAGATCCTTGCAGGTCCCTTGTTTGCCCTTTTCTAAACATAATAGCTTTCTAGAAACAGCTAGTATTTGCACAGGGAAGCAACCCCCACATGAAGCTCCTACCTACAGTCTGAAGTGCTACAGTATTAGATGAGTGGTTTTATGTGCTTTTTTTCCTGAATGAGGAGATTGGCCCTAAATTAATGTGCAACTCCCTCACATTGACCTTTTACTGGAATTCAGCAGAAACAAAACCAAATGATTGAAATTCTTTGCTTTATTGTCTACATTCACACTGATGGCCTTGCCTCCCTTATCACCCTGATCTCATATCCTGAAACATCCCTGCCCATGTCCTTCACTTGGCTAGTTTTGTCATCCTCCATTATCTTGCTCCCTCAGACAACTATGTTCTTTATCTTTTGCTATTCCTTATGACTGAACTGTCTCCCAGAACACCTATATTATTGCACCCCTCTCATTTCATTCCCATCCCTCTTCAAAACCCATCTTTAGCACGAACCCTTTCACAAAACCCCTCAGTTTCTCCCTTGCCTGCTGAAACTACAGTTAACTACATGGAACTGAAATTAACACATATTCTTCTCCTTTTTACAGCCACCTCCACCTCCTTCTCCTCCCTAGGTTGTTTCTTGGGTCTCACATTTTAGACTGCATGTTCCTTGGGGCAAGGCCCCATCTTCTTGTGCTTTCTAAAATGCCCTGCACATTGTGATGGTGCTATATCAATAACAAATAAAAATAATAGTTACTACAAATATACTAAGAAATTGCTTGTAATTAAAAGTAGGAGAGTGGAGTAAGAAATGCAGTAACCTATACTGATGACTTCTTCCCAGCGGATTTTTTTTAATGTGTGAGAAGCATATGCTTATCAAACACATGCCTAGATGTATTTTTGTTGTTTCACCATGTTCCACTTTAAACTGCACGAGTGTGTCCCACCACCAGCAGCCAACAGTAAAGACTATAGAATGATATAAGTATTTATTTTCAGGGGAGGGGGCACCATTACACTTGCACTACAAGGGAATCTGTCCTCATTCATTCTTACTTTCCCTTCTGTTCCTTACCCTTGTGTCTCAAAACACTTCATGTCCAGCCTTTACAGTTGGCGTTTACTTTGAATTGCTGCCAAAGGCAACTAAAACCAAAGCAGAGAGAGAGAGACAACAACAGCCCCATTCAACTTCTGACAAGCCCCTATTGACTCCTTTTCTGCAGCCATGGCATTATTCCCCACACGATGCCCACAACAAAGTGGGTGCTTGTCCTACACTTTCAAAAGGGATCACAGATGCATGTCAAGGGTATGTCTGTGAACCCATATTGCTAAATAGAGGAGAACTTTACAAGCTGGTTTTTGTGCAAAAAGGGGGGAGTCATACAGAAAAGGGAGGGGAGACACAACTAAAATGCTTCAGTGCATAAACTGCCACAGGATACACCAGAGAGAGAGTGAGAGGTGAAGGGTAGGATACAAAAATATAATACCAAAGAATGGAAAGGAGGAGGAGAGTGGGCACAAGCCATTGTACTTTAAGGTGAAACACCCTGGAGTGGAGACATCCTCCCTTCAATCATTCACCCTCCTCCTATCATGGTGTGTACATGACTTCCTCTTAGCTTTCATCAGCTTCCCTATGCATGAGTGAGCTCTTTACTAACAAGATAAACAAAACAAAAAAGAAAAAAACCCACAAGGGACTCCACTCAGCTAGTTGCTGGCAGCCATTAGAGCACACATTACAGATCTTGAACTTTTCCAGCACTTTGAACCCTGAGCCATTTAGATCAGTAAGGAATGAAGAACTGCCTATTTATTCTGTTTTCCCTGAGGTCTTTAGTATTTCTGAAGGGAAACAAAACTGAAAGCACCACAGGGCCATAACACAATGTACAGGGGGCTCCCTAAGGAAATTGCTAAGGGACATACAAGCTCATAATTTATCTTCTTCTCCCCTAGCTAGACTTGTGTGTGTGTTGCTTGGGCAAGAAGTGCTGACACACAACTCATACCCTGTCAGCAGGGCAAAAATTGCATTAGGCACTCTCCTTCTTGTGTACTATTAGTGGCACTGGACATCAGAGGGAGATCTCTTTAATTTCTACTTTTTGGGTCTTTGGGAGTAAGAGAAGAAGTTGAGAGCAATGTTCCCTCTAAGCTGTGGAGTCTTGTGAGCAAAGATTCTACTTTGTGAGCTACTGGCATTAAAGTTGTGAGTGAGCGATTTGGCTACTGCAGAAATTAGTTTGCTCTGGAGCCATCCTTCCTGAGCCGAGACAAAAATGTGTGAGCCAGAGGCTAAAAAACTGTGAGCTAGCTCACACTAACTCAGCTTAGAGGGAACACTGGTTGAGAGCAGCTTAGCAGCAGCTGAATATCACCTGGGCTGGCTTTGTTTTGTCCTTTGTCTGCAGGTATTGAAGCCCTGGAACAGCCAGAGATAGAAGGGGGAGGGGAAGAGCCAAAGGGTTCTTGTTCTTGTCCCTTCGTTCTTATCCTGTAGCTGGTAGCCTAGGGCCTACAAATACCCAGCCCACTGAAGTAGAATCACCTAAGATTTGTTTGAGTGTTTTTAAAATTTATTTTAGTGATATCATTTTACTTGGTTGCTTGGAAATTTGAGTAACTAGGTCAAGGGAAGGGAAGGGGAAGGGGAGGGGCGGGGAAGGGAAGGGAACCTTGTGAGGCTTGTCACTAAGTGATATGGGTACACATCTTTGCTATCCTTTCATTTCTTTCAGGAAAGTATGAAGCATTGGTTTCTGTACTCCAATAGAGTTACTAGGTTTGAGAATGTCCAAAAATGTTTAGCCATTGTATAAATGCCTGTCTTACCCGATATAACTTCCAAGAGTAACATAAGTTTAAGGCCATCCCTGAAATCTTCTTCTATGTTCTCAATCTGTGTGCCAGCCTTCCGGAGGTGAGAGTTGCACCAGGCTGTAAATGTCTGGAAAAAGACAGAAGAAAAACAAAATGGAATAATTAATTTCCTAAGAGAATCTACATGGCTGGAAAAAAATAAAATAGCACTGATGCTGGGAAATTACTGAGTTAGTGTGAGTGTCACAATAGTTTTCAGTTTCTCATGTATTAATTCTTGAAGGCAGAAGAGTCAGCATATGGAGACAAAAGAAACTGCTGAAAAGCAATATACAAGAGAGTACAAGTGATACAACGGAGTGATTGCAGGAGCTGCGGTGGCTCAAGTGGTTAAGACGCTGAACTGCAGGCTGTGGAAGGTCAGTAGTTCAGCAGTTCGAGACCCGGGTGCCACATGATGGAGTGAGCTCCCGTCTCTAGTTCCAGCTCCTGCCAACCTAGCAGTTCGAAAGCAAGAAATTGCAAGTAGATAAATAGGTACCACTTTGGTGGGAAGGTAACAGCGTTCCATGCGCCTTGGTGTTTAGTCATGCCGGCCACATGACCACGGAAACGTCTTCGGACAGCGCTGGCTCTTCGGCTTTGAAACGGAGATGAGCACCACAACCCTACAGTCGGATTTGACTGGCTTTCGAGCAAGGGAACCTTCACCTTACAAGTGATTGCAGTGAAAGACTCTTGAGTCAATTTGCTTTGTAGCTGAAAATAAGGGGCAATTACAGGTTTCCTGCATTTACTGTTTCAACCAGCTTCTTGCCATAGATGGAAGGGCACAGAATATACAGACTATACTAGTCCATTCAGCAGGTCAGGATTAAAATGCACACATTAAAAAGCATGCAGAATTTTTAAATTGTGGTTATAAACTGCACAGGCCATCACTGAACCTCTCCTGAGAAAGCTCATCAGTTGTTTCCATGAAAGAGCCAGAGCTTTCCAAGTAAGGGTTTAGGGAGAATTCATATCACACAGTAGCTAAAAATAAGACAACTGTGTTGTTGTTGTGTGTGTGTGGGGGGGGAGCCATCAATTTGTGAAGCCAGTCATCAAGCCAAGGTTCTATACAGGGAATGGTTTCAGAGAACAGTGAGAGAGATGCTGGTTATTCTAGACAATACAGGTGGAAGGCCATCTCACCAAATGCAGTTTTTTAAAGACAGAGAAAGTACCACGAAATGCAAAAAAAAGCATTTACTTTGGCAGCTCTGTAACTGTCTCTTAATTAGGAGAACTATGAATGGGCTAAAATTAGGGCTTTGTGCCTGTGATTAGTTTTAACCTCAAAATGTGCAGTGAGATTAGGAAAAAACCCACATAACTTTAAACTAGGATTTCCCCTTAGAAACAGAATAACACATTTACTGATAAAAAGTATCTTGCAAAGCTCCAGCAACATTCTGCTACCCACCTATGCTTATACGAAGCTTGTATGTGCCCATCTGTAATACGGATGGAATGGAAAGCACAGGTAGTACAAGCTCCAAGGCTTGCAAAATGTGTCGAGTGTGTGTGCCTTTGTAGCATGATCACCCATGTCTGTCACATGGAATTCAGTGTGACAGGAGGTGGTGGCGGCTACAAGCATGGACGGCTTCAAGAGGGAATTAGATAAGCATATGGAGCAGAGGTCCATCAGTGGTTATTAGCCACAAGGTATAGATAGGGACTCTGGAGAAAGTGATGCGCATGGTGCTTGGGGGGGGGGCAACAGTGGGAGAACTGTCCTGGCCTCACTGGTGGACCTCCTGATGGCACCTGTTATTTTTGGCGACTGTGTGACAGAGTGTTGGACTGGATGGGCCATTGACCTGATCCAACATTGGCTTCTCTTATGTTCTTATATCTGTCACCATTTTGTCCAATTTACAGCACATTAAGCTAATACAGACACATCATGATTGCAAATCTGTATGAAAATAATACCAAAAATTATACTAGAAGAATGACTGAAGTAACTAGCTTATTGAAATTTGCCCACTTATTTGTGAAGTTATTTGACACATTAAGTCCACTGAAAATTAAAACAGATGCTTTCACGCCTTAGTTGACGATTACCCCATAGCTATTCTTTAGTTACACTTGATTAAGCTGGCAGATGATAGGCCTGTGTTCTATAAAAAGGAATAATATAAAAATAAATAATATAAAAATAGAACCTTTTTTTAAAAGTTTGCTGTACAGACAACAAATTGTTACAGCTATGGAAGCAGAGTTTCTTTAGTCAAATGATGCACAACTCTATTAGCACTTGTGGTTTCTAAAACACAATGGTTGACTGAATGGTCAAATGGCGTCAATCGACCAAAGTCATTAATGCCAAATATATTGCAGCAAACCAAAAGTGGTCTGCTTGATTTTACAGCAGACCTTATTTTTCATTTATATCATATTGCCAATTGATATAAAGAGCAGAAATAATTGCCCTTTGCACATGGGTGCCCATACTGTTACCAATCCTTCCCAAATCTCTTACATCTAGGGATATATGCTGCCTCTTCCTCTTAAGAGTTTGGCAGCTTCTTTTCTACTCCCTTCACTTATCAGCTCATGCAGCAGTGGCAGAGCTATCTTGATCAAGGGAAGTGACTGTGTCCTTGCTACCTTGCATTCAGGGAGGCTCTTCTGCTTCCTTGTGCAAATTTATCTCAGACTCAGCTCTCTTGTAATTCTGCATAGACATCTCTTGTAACTCTTTGATAATGACTATAAAATGGAATCTGACTGGAAACCACCACCACCCCGAAAGTGAAAAACTGAAATTAAGGTTAACAGAGGACGACATGATGTACCTTGTTCCCTGTGCACAGTATGTTTGGCACTGCTTTTGGTAGCAAAGCTAACTTGGTTGAAGCAACATTTAGTACTCTGGCTTCACATGCAATCACAGGTCTTTAGGGCACTACTTTAGCATCTCCCGTAAATAAATTATAACGATTATGTTGGTTTTTCCCAAATCTTCTCTAAATTGTATTTAACTATAGCTAGCAGTGGTAAGCAACCAGTAAGTGTTGTCATGCTTCCTATGGGAAAGAATATAAGGAAAGAATCTTTTGAAAGAGGAAAAGTCCACTGCTAGATGCCAGAGTCACTTCTTTTAGAAATATAAATTGGGGGACATAAAGAGGTGGCCAGAGGAATAAAAACACCTACATTCCCTGAAGTTCTTGGAACACAGACCATGCTGGCACAAATAAGAGCAAATGGTTCAGCTATGAAGCACACCACTTTGCCCTTTTGTACTTCCTGGTGAGATTTTGCATTGGGGATCATGCCATTTGCCTGTGTACTGACTGGAACTGAACCACAAGCTATTCCATCTTCTTGGCAGAACCTGAAACTGCCTCCACTAGCCCATGGAGGTTGAGAGGGGTGGCCCTCTCTATGACAACAAGACTGCAGCCATGGGTCCCTGGCATTGCATTAATTCTCCTTCACTACATCCTGACTTAGAACAGTGTGTCTTTAAAACAAGTGCTTATCTCTGTTGGGTTTAAGAACAAGGGAAATGTTTTGCAATTGCACAATGGGTCTCCGACTGTGTTTCACTCCCATCTACTCATAACAAGTTCGGCCAAAACAGCAAATGTAAAGCAAGTATCTCCTTGAGGCCCCACAAATCACAAGCAGAACCATAATAGGAGACCATTCCAGGCAAGTTTCTGCCCTGGGAAGGTTGCAGTCCTGCCAACGGAAAAGCAAGCCTTCACTCTTTACAAAGCAAATGCCATTTTGAGATGTATTACCAGATACATGACAGGGTCTGTTCCAAGTGCAAAAGAAGCACTGTTACAGCTTTCTCAAAGTGCCTAGTAGGGAAGCAAATAAGAAAATAGCAAAGACGGAATGCCTCTACAGGGCGGAAGCCCAACAGCATCAGTACTGATGGACTCTGGCTCCCACCTGGGAGTCATCACAGGAGATCCCATACAGATTCTCTTACTATGCAAGATCTGCCAGTGAGGCTCTGCTCAAGATACCCTCATAGGTGGACACCAGACTGGTGTCCTCCAAAAGCCAAGCAGAGCAGTGCAGTGGTCAAGCCAACCTTTTGGAACCCCCTCCCTTGGGAGGCTCACTTTGCCGGCCTCCTTTACAAGATGAATAAAGACAGCTATTTTATATTGATTAGTGGCTTTGGATGAACTGCAGGCTGTGGAAGGTCGGTAGTTCAGCAGTTTGAGACCCGGGTGCCGCATGACGGAGTGAGCTCCCATCTCTAGTTCCAGCTCCTGCCAACCTAGCAGTTCGAAAGCAAGAAATTGCAAGTAGATAAACAGGTACCACGTCGGTGGGAAGGTAACAGCGTTCCGTGCGCCTTGGTGTTTAGTCATGCCGGCCACATGACCACAGAAACGTCTTCAGACAGCGCTGGCTCTTTGGCTTGGAAACGGAGATGAGCACCGCAACCCTAGAGTCGGATTCGACTGGCTTTCGAGCAAGGGAACCTTTACCTTTACTTTTTTAAACAGTGAGCAAAGCAGCTGAAACATTCAATCTGAAAACTGTATTCAAGTTCAGCTAATAAACAAAAAGAAGACGGAAGTACTATCAAGCTGCCATGTACAGAGTGACCTTCCTCAGGCTCCGGCTGGCCTCTAGCACAGCTCTTCCATTGGCCTGGCAGCTCCTGTCTTTATCAGTGTCTATTGTGAAGGACACAATGGTAGGAGGCCGCCAAGTCATGGTCTGTCCTTGAAATGTAGGCTGTTGCCCTGAATGTGTATGCTAACTTGTCTCATTCTAATATCTCAATACTCAGCACAATTATCAAACAGAATGCTTAACAATTATGTTAAACCACACGTCACACTTTGCTCAGCCAACATGTAAAATAGAAAATTAAGTATCTATGTAACTAACGGTATGTGAATATATGAGGCAACTGATATCATGGTGAATCTTTCAATCACAGAAGCACATCAGAATGCAATCAAAATCAAGCCTTTGGCTTTTAAATTGGCAATTTAAAAGTATATAAAAAAGGATAGATTTAAATGATGGAAATAACCTAAATACCCCATATTTCCTGAGCTAGCATGTATACTGGAACAATTTCAAAGTACTTTGTTTGCAATTAAATAGAACCCTTACACTATCCTAGGATTATAATAATAAAAAAGTTTGATAATCCCAATCACCTTTCGCACCGCACAATCATATCTGCCTTGGAGGGAATATGGGCAGTTCTGAAATTAATGGATTTCGGAAGGACATTAAACAAGGTCACTTGCTTTTTGGTGTCTAGAATCTTCCACTATGGGATGGTAGTTCTTGAACATACATTGTTTCTCTAACAGGTTAAACTATCCATCTTGGTCAGTTAGCAGAGACATAAATAGAATTTAAGAGGGAAACATATTGCTGAGCTCACATGGGTACCGTGGCTAAAACAGAAGTACAAAATTGTCCAAGGTTAGGGCAGGAAAGGCTCTTGATGAAATACAGGATAGAGGGTTCCTACTGCCTGTGATAAGTTGCTGGTTTCTGTTGGAAAAGGCAATGTCTAGTGTACAAAGAAGAGAAGAAGACCCTGAAGGGGGCAGCAAGAAGACAATGAGATAGGATAGTGAGGTCAGCACCTTCTTTCCTATTAGAAGAAGAAGAAGAAGAAGAGATTGGATTTATACCCCGCCCTTCACTACCCGATGGAGTCTCAGAGCGGCTTACAAACTCCTTTCCCTTCCCCTCCCCACAACAGACACCTAAGTTTCAAAAGTGTTTCACCATGTAACACAAAGGGCTGCTTTCTGAGAAACCCACAGTGGCCTTGAGCGCATAAAACTAGCTGTGCAGTCCTTTGAAACCTGTCTGATTTCAGATTGAGATTACAAATATAGGCCTAAACATGTTTGTGGGTATTAAAGTAACCTAGCCATTTTCAGAAACACTTGGTATAAATTAAATGCAAAAAAGGGGGCATCTAATTTAAATTTTAAAAACCTATTACTATTCACCTTATGGATAGTTTTATGCTGTTTTTGTCTCATGGCTTGTTTGTTTTATATTGATAATGTATAATTTTAATTGTAAACCCCCTTGAGCAGGACTCCGGAGAGGCTGCATAAAAACCTCCTGATAAATTAGTCATCATCACACATTTTATCTTTCCATGAACCAAGATCATTCTAAACAACAGAGTGCCTACCCCATCCTAATGTGTAATACAATGTATCTTGTTTTCTGACATCAGTTCCTCTGCTTATACTATGTATTATTTGCTGACACTGACTTGAATAGGCAAATGTTTAGCCTAATGATGTCACAAAACATGAGGAGGGGGGAGAAAGAACTTGACACCAACATAAGAACATAATAGAAGCCAATGTTGGATCAGGCCAATGGCCCACCCAGTTCAACACTCCGTCACACAGTGGCCAAAAATACCAGGTGCCATCAGGAGCCCTCCCCCTTTTGCCCCCCCCCCAAGCACCAAGAATACAGAGCATCGCTTGCCCCAGACCAAGAGTTCCTATCTATACCTTGTGGCTAACAGCCACTGATGGACCTCTGCTCCATATGTTTATCCAGTTTATCCAAAACCAGGTTGCTGGTTTTGGCAGCTGGTCCATGTTTCTCAGAATGGATGATTTTGCCTTTAGTCCTACAACTTCCCTAAAATTATCCTCACCACACCAATATTCAAATATCGAAGAAAGATGCAGTAAATCCTTGTTTTGCTTTGCAAAAAGCTGCTGTAATTACTCCACTAACAGACCAACAAATGCCACATTAGCAAGCAACTCTTAGGAGCTCACCACAGCAGAAAAAGAACCTGAAATCATAACTTACTTGAGGTCTTCAGGAATTCTTGCATTCTAAATGTCAAAGTCACAATCATACAAATGCCAGATACTAAGAAAGCCAAAGGCAGTCTGGCCTCCTTATTGCTTTCAAAATGACATTGCAATTTAACTAACCTTTTCATTTACTCTTTTAGTCTCTCCACCTCCATAATATCTTGTCATTCACCATGCTGTCCTTAAACTTTTTTGTCTAAGTTTCCTCTCACTGTAGGGAAGCCAGCATATTTAGAAAGCAAATACCACTTGGTAATCTTGCATTTAGAAAAATGTTATCAGGCCAGAAGAAAGCACTGTAGAACAGATTTATTTGTTGGTTCAATGGGGGGGGGAGAGATAGGAAGGTAAGACAGTTCAGTGATACTGCACACAGATTTACTTGTGCAAGCTTGCAGGTTCATTTGTTGGCATCTTTGGTTTAAACGTTTCAGCTAGTAGAACTGGGAAATAATTCTATTCCAGATCTTGGAGAGCTACATTTTCAAGTACAGTGCAAGTGGTTCGAACACACATTCTTTGCTCTGAATACAAGTGCCCTGGTAATGCAGCCAATAAAGGGTTCAAAGTAGTGATTAACTAGTTTGCATTTAGTGAGAAAAAGTGAGAAGATTTAAGTGAGAAATATTTTTGACTTCTTGCCATAATCTTAAAATCTAAAGAAAATAAGGATGGGAAGAGACAATAGGGAACATAAAAAGTCTTCACAGTTTGGATTGGGATGCTTACTGGCATTTGATCAAACTTACTGTAGTTTGTCATCTTCTGGGCATGGAACAGGGGTCACGGGGGGGGGAGGTATTTGTGAATTTCCTGCATTGTGCAGGGGGTTGGACCACATGACCCTGGAGGTCCCTTTCAACTCTATGATTCTAAATAAACTCAGGGACTTCATGGGGGCAAATTCAAGATAACTTATCAAAAGATGTTTTATTTATAATGTTATTTAATATTTCAGGGGCCCTAAGTAGCACCCATAACAATATTAAAATGACCAGTATTAAAAACAAATTTCAAACTAAAATAATTAAAGCCACAGCTGAGCAAAAACATTATCCATCAGTCAAACCAGCTGTTCAATTTATCATTATGCCTGTAGATGGTCTGATATTAGCATATTAGGCAAGCTCTGAATGGAGATCCCAATTCATTCAAAATCCCATGCATAAAGGCCCACTCAATCCAAACAAACTTTTATATCCACTAAAGAAGTATCAGCAGGTTGAGTAGGCTCAATTGTTCTAATATTAGAATTAAATGTCTTTGAAAAGTAGGATTGATATATCTAGAGGTAGTTCACTATGGTAATATGTAATCTCTCAGCAAGAATAACAGAAAAGGTTTAACATTTAAGTACTGAATTTTCTGTAAATGGTTCAATCTGAAAAGATACTTTTCCTTAATTGCAGAAATTCTAGCTCCTTCTCAACAGTGGTCCTAAAAGTTCTTTATAGATCTCACAGAACTTGGTGGCATAAATGTCTAGGCTTAGAGTCTTTATTACCTTTTAAACTCATGACTGAATCTATTATCTCTTCAGCAGCATACAGAAAAGTACAGAAATTTGAGAGTCAGTGTGTTGCTCTGAATAGTTTACTGGAGTCACCGGTGAGGCCCATGTTCCAGTCCCTGTTGAGTAACAAAGCTCACTGAGTGACTGTAGCTATCTTTCAGACTAACCTGCCTCACAAGACTGCTAGAAGAATAAAATGGTGGGGTTAGGGAACCCTAGGTACCATACCCTGAGGTCCCTGGAGAGAAGGAGGAGGATTTATACCCTGCCTAGGGTTGCCAAGTCAGAAGTGGCGCTGGAGCTGGACTCCAGGGCTGACGCGGATGAGTTTTCCCTCGGATGACCGTGGCCCCACCCCCAACGTGCCCGGCGTGGTCGTGTCACTTCCGGGTGACGTGCACATTGCGTGCTTTGGGGGTGGGGTTCCCCCCGGGGCCCAATCCGCCGGCGGCGAGGAATGGGCCTCTGGGGAGGGGGTTTCCCCCCCCCCCGGGGGGACTTGGCAAGCCTAACCTTGCCCTTCACTCGGAGTCTCAGAGCAGTTTACAATCTCCTTCCCTTCCTCTCCCCACAACAGACACCCTGTGAGGTAGATGGGACTGAGAGAGTTCTGAAAGAGTTCTTCAGAGAACAGCTCTGAGAGAACAATGACTGAACCAAGCTGCCTGCATGTGGAGGAGTGGAGAAGCAAACCTGGTTCTCCAGATTAGGGTCCACTGCTCCAAACCACTACACCAAGCTGGCTTTCAGTTTGGTGGGATACAACTGAGATAGAGTGCACTGCTGTATCGGCTAGATGTGTACATGCTTATACCTGAAATTAAAAGAGAGACAATGTGGTACAGTGGTCAGAGCACCAGAATAGGATACGGGACACCCAGGCTGAAAACCCCATTCTGCCACGGACGCTTGCTGGGTAAGCTTGGGCCAGTCATACAATCTCAGCCTAACCTACTTCACAGGGCAGTTGTGAGGGCAAAATGGAGGGAAGAGAAGGATGTAAGCCACTTTGAGCCCCCATCGGGGAAGAATTGCAGGGTATAAATTAAATAATGCATTTCTGCCTCAGCAGGTTCTTCTGAGGAACATTGATTCATTTGACATAGCTTCAGAGTTACTAGCAAATCTACCATAAGTTCTTTCGATTGTGGATGATAGCTTGTGAAACTTTGTAGAAATTAGCCTAGCAAATAAATGGTCTGCTTTAATCCCTCGTTCAAACCCACACTACGCTTTTGATATAAAAACTATTTGACCATGAAAAATATATTTTAAATTCCAATCTCATTTTACTTGTTCTGTGCAGAATATTAACCTCAGGGGAAAGAAAGCTTTCTATAAAATGAGCAGTATCTAATTTCTGCATTTCATTTATCAGAAAAAAAATCTCTGGCTTTTCTTTCTGAAAAGCAATTAGAAGTTAAGAAAAATGTCTTCTAGATTAGCTATATATGAATCCAAGAAAACAAAGCATTTGAGAATAGCAGACTTTTTATTTAAAAAAATACATACTACCTAGCTTGCTTAATGATCCAAAATTACTGCATCATTGCCTAATTCAGTCCTGACATCTGTATTCTCACCAAGAAGGGCTATACATTCTCTTCATTTTACTGTATTTCTGATTTGAAATAGCAGATTGGAATAGTGATTGTAATGTAATGCAATGAATTTTAGAATGTATGTCATTTAGAATAGTGGACTGAAATGCATTTCTCTGATCTGGTGACAGGATACATAACGACTGCACAACTAATTACCCTACCTCAAAGAAAAGGATGCTGTTAGTTACCTCCATGCTTGAGAGGAGACAAATGGAGTGTAATAACAGAGTCTGAATTAATCACTCATAGCACTTCACAGTTAAGAAGGGTACATCAGTCTTCAATTCTGACATATCTATTTGCTTCTCTGTGTCCCCCCCCCATTGTATCCAAACAGATGGTGACCATGTAGACTTAGGCTGCGATCACACACACACTAAATAATCCACTTCCAGTGCACTTTTCAACTGGATTTTACTGTGTGAACTGGCAAAATCCAGTTGGACCTGAAAGTGGATTGAAAGTGGATTGTTTAGTGTGTGTGATTGCAGCTTTAGCTTGTTGTTCTTGTTTGGTCTTTGCATCTGTTAAAACATCTTCATGATGTTAAATGGTAACCCCATAAACTAGTGGGGGGCTAGGACATTTTTCAGAGAGGTGGCTTGATTGCCTGCCTCAGCGTCCCAGCCCTGGTATTCTTTGGAGGCCTCCCTTCCAAGTACTTGCCAGCAATGTTCCCTCTAAACTGTGGAGTCTTGTGAGCAAAAATTTAGCTTTGTGAGCTACTGGCATTAAAGTTGTGAGTGAGCGATTTGGCTGCTGCATCAATTAGTTTGCTCTGGAGCCATCCTTCCTGAGCTGAGACAAAAAGGTGTGAGCCGGAGGCTAAAAAATTGTGAGCTAGCTCACACTAACTCGGTTTAGAGGGAACACTGCTTGCCAGGGTCAGCCCTGCTTAGCTTCCAAGATCTGATGAGATCGGACTTGCCTGGGCTATCCAGGTCAGGGCACATATAGTTCTTCTGACACAGATATCTCCTTTGCAAAGCACAGCTGTTTGACACTTAACTTGATTTTTACACCTTTTCAAGTCTAAAACCATGTCTTGGGTCAGCATAATCACCAGGCATGCATAATGTAGATCACAAAGGCCACAGCATATGCACACTTGCAATTAAGTCAACTGTGATTCAGTTTTCATTTCAGAAAATGATTCTAACAGCGTGGCAGCAAAAGACAGCGCCGCCTGCAACAGCAGTTTTTCAGTGATGGGTCAATCTCCCAGTGGGTTATCAACAATTTTGTAAGCATGATTTACCAAAGATAATTCAGAAATAGCATCTGGAACCACCCACAAGATCACCCCCCGGCACCTCTAGATATTATGGACCTGCCATCCTTGTTCAAACATTTTCAGCTGCTAATAAGGTTGCTTTCCCATCCATGTGTCATTGAATTATGGGAAATGGGGTTGACTACTTTGATTAAGAACACAACAGGTTGGCTAATGAGTACGTGATGTGACTAGTCATCTGTGTTATGGATGACTGGTAACCTGTGTGATACCGAATATGCATTCTAAGTGATATGCCTTTGCTAGGCTAAAAAAAAAAAATCACAGGTCAAAATATGCACTTCTTAAGGGGACAAATTTCAGTTTAGAGAAGGAGAGGGTTTGAGTTATGGGAAAAGCAAAAGAAATTTGTATTATATAAAGTAATACAGATGTGATCATAAAATGAGAAGGCGAGGTGCAGGGAGAGACCATTTTGGAAACAAAAGTGCCAGCATCCTCAGCTGCAATTCAAGGAAAGGAGCTGGTATCTATGCAAGCTGGGGACATCTGGCTAATGACTACAAGAATATGAAAACAAGATAATCATCTATCTATATATCTAATAGCGAAGTTGCCCCCGGAGTGCGGATCGCGAAATCAGCACTCCGGGGGCAGCTGGGGGCTGGGGGAGGTTTGTGCACACGTGGGCCAGTCCCCACGTGTGCACAAAAATAAAAAAAGTTGAAAAAAATTTCGGGGGGATGTTTAAATCCCCCCGAAAGTGCAAGAGCATCTCCTGCGCGTGCGCAGGGGACGCTCTGGAACATCGCCGCCGCCGCCGCCAGAGCCGGGGGGTGGGGAGAGAGAGAGTGCGAGGTGCCTCGGAGACAGTGAGGGGGGGGAGAGCCGGAAAGAGACGGAGCC
>NW_015167527.1:807386-823024 GCF_001447785.1 Gekko japonicus | reverse complement strand
CGGGCGGGCGGAGGCCCAGCCTCGCCACCATCGAGCCCGGCAAAGGGGGAGAAGGACCGGCCTCTCCGCCGCCGCCGCCGCCTCGGAGCCGGGCGGGCGGGGGGAGGACTGGCCTCGCAGCCGCTGCCGCCTCCTCGGGAGATCGAGCGGGGGGGGATGGAGGAGACGGAGCTCTTCTCCCCCCCCCCGCGAGTATCGCGGATCCCCGTCTTGTATATTATAATGGTGAAGTGTGGCCCCATCTGCAGATATCTAAATCTGTGAATTGGGACCACACAGAAACAAAACAGATGTTTCTGAAAACTTGGGGGGGACCAAAATCTCTGGGTATTTCCCAACCCAGAGTTGGCATTAAATGATTAAGTATTAGGAGAGATAACATGTCTATGACCACATTAAAAAAAAACACCTGAATATATTTTGAGATTTCAGTCACCCTCATCAGCAGTCACACTGTAAATTCAGGGAATACTGTACTAGAAAGACTATTGGTCAAATCAACAGGATGTCTTAGCCATCTTTGTATCAAGGATATGTAAGTATAAAGTCCTGTTATCTGTTTAAGGCTTTGATCTAGCAAAGTGATTGGGCAGGAGGAGGGGCGATACCCTCTTACGAAGCATATAAAAGAGCAAAAACCCGAATATTGCTGGGTATCACTGAAGGACATGACAAAGGGTCAAACTAGATGCAACAGGTGCAGCCATATATGCCTGTTCATAAGGCAGAAGATGTTTACTTTTTCAGTCAAAGGGGAACATAACTAATGGGAACTGAACCACCCCCCACCTTATTTTGCCTTTCCCCATTAATTCAGCCACTTGCCCAACAAACAGTTAGAATTGGGTCCAGCAGCACCTTAGAGACCAACAAGCGTTTCAGGGTGTTGCCCTGACCTGGACAGCCCAGACAAGCCCAATCTCACCAGATCTCGGAACTTAAGGAGAGCCAACCCTGGCAAGTACTTGGATGGGAGACCTCCAAGAAATATCAGGGCCAGGACACAGAGGCAGGCAATATTAGGTCACCTCTCTGAAATGTCCCAGCCACACTAGGGGTTGCCAGAAGTCAACCATGACTTCCAGGCACAAATGTATACACACATACACACACAAAAATACTCATTAAAAAAAGTTTCAGGGTGTAAAGGGTATAAAACTTCCTTCATCAGACACAGTAGGTGATGAAGAGAGCTTTGACTCTTGAAACCTCGTACCTTGAAAATCGACCGGACTTTAATCTAGCTTGGCTCCTCACCTTACTCAGCCCATATAATAAAGGGGGGGGGGAGTAAGTGCAACAAGATGAGGGGAGAAGTACTGAGCTTCTCTCATGCTGCATCCACCCTTTGTTGTCAAAATTAACCTCCCCCCACTCCACACTTTAAGTGGGCCCCGTCATATCTACTTTGGCCCTTAAGTTTCGTTTGTTAAATTTCAATATATTCTAGCAACTGTTAACAATAAAAAATATTTTAAGCTTCCACTATTGTATTCTAACCCATTGTCTCCTCAGGAAAATCTGCATGTACACACAAACAATACTGCTTGGACTACATGAAGGTCAACAACTGTTTATAGCAGAGGTTTTTCCCCCCTTTAAAAATAAAACACAAAATGGATAGTAACACATTGCTCCTGCCATTTTCCAAGGAAAAATGCTCAGAGTTCAGGAGTAATAAGTTCAGACTTCATTCTTCTATAAAGATGCTGTATGAATCTGAACTAAAGATAAGAATTCTATATCAACAACCCTTTGGAGACTAATGTAAGCAAATGGGAGTTAACTGAAAAGGTGAAATATCACCTATGTTAACCTCCATGTGCAGAGTATGTGCATGACCTTCATTTCCCTACATTTTCAAAAACGTCCATTTATTCCTACTTTCTGTTTTCTACTGTTAAACCAAGAAGAGGACCCATTCTCTTATCTCATGGCCATTAAGCTTACTCACAGTGAGCTTCCTTGTCAAAATCCTTTTGGAAGTCCCAGTATATAACATTTACTGGATCACCCATGCTTGTTATCCTGCTCAAAGAACTCCAAAAGGCTCATGAAGCAGGACTTCCCTTTGCAGAACCCATGCTTATTTTCCCCCCAGCAGGCTTTATTCTTCAAAGTGCTTAATAACTGTACCTGTAATAACAGTTTCTACTAATTTACTCTGAATGGATATTAGGCTAACTGGCCTGTAATTCCCTGGATTCCCTCTGGAACACTTTTTTAAAAATTGGTGTGACATTTGCTACTTTCCAAAATTCACATTCACACTAACAATACAGGGCTTTCAATATCCAGTATCAAATACTACCCCAACAAAAACCTGAAATAAATATGAGCCCTCTATCCAGTACTCACAAAGTATTCCTCAGAGAGCTATAGTTGTGAGGAGAGAATGAAGGCAGAAGGAAGGCAGAATGAAGTTGTAAGCCACTTTTGGGTCCCAACTGGGAAGAAAAGCAGGGCATAAATACCTAAATAAATATGTCTTGGAGAGAACATGAGTTCCCAAGGTTCAGTCATGATATCCCAGCATGTAGAGAGGAATGGGATGGTGAATATTGCATACATATCCCACTTTTGTCAAACTACTGCCACCAATAGAATCTTCATTTCTGGAGGAAAAGGTATATAACCAGAAAGCTGTAAAGAGATATAAATAAACTTTCCCACTTCAGGTGGGAAGCATTTAATTTGACACCAGAAATTCAGAATGGGAGAAAATAATCCGGACAACACTCCCAAGTTCCATTTTTGAAAGAGGATCAAGATTTTGTGTGCTTCATGCTGATTTTCTTACACAGAGATTGGCAGAAGATTGAAGCGGTATTGCTGCCACTTTGGGTAGGAGGAAACAATTTCATGAGACAGCTAGGGATGCGATGATACAAATTTAGAAACAGTACACCAAATTATGAAAGATGGACATGCTGAATTGCTCTACAAAAATGAAGACGATACACTGAATCCTCCTGAAGAGGCACCCATTGAAAGAGACCTGCTACTAGACAGCTCTGGTTGCCTTGGAAACTAGGAAACACTGAGGGCCTCAACATGCATTCTTAGCCCTGCTGCTAAAAATGGCCTTCTTACAGTGAGCCTCCACACTTTCCCCTACAGCCACTGGGAACAGCGAACAGGGATGCAGAGTCTCAATGTGCTAAGGGAAGATCTGATCAGTTGCATGAGCGGCCACCATCTCGGTGGTACATGTAACATCACCCTGACAAGACTGAACGTCGTGGAGAATTGCAATAGGTATATAGCTAGATGCTAAGAGATCTTCTGAAGTCAACTGCACCTAGGTATACTTAAGAGACGTTAACGGCCCCCAGCTGCTTTGAGGTGACTGAAGGTGAAGGAGAGACCACCAGTGTAACTTTGACTTTGAACCAGTTGTCAGATGTCACTCTCACATACAACTTAAACCAAATCAAAGCAGGAGTGGATGCTGGCTCACCCATCTTTCCTTCTCCCAATTCCACATGAAATGTAATGCCTAAGCCACTGCATTTCAATATTCACTGAGGTGTGAAAATCCGAGATACACTCACAATCACACATGGTCTGAACAGACCCCAAAATCTACTATCTCCACTCATAGACCTCTTTGAAAGCCTGAAACAAAACCCTGCAGAGAAGAACAACAAGTGAAAATCCAAAACAGCCAGACCTGTATCCAGGAGACAGGGTAACCTTGAGCATGCAAGCATTCTCTGTGCCATGACAACCAGACACCATAGCAGCTGTGTGACAGGCCAACCGATACAGAGATGTACTTCGCTGCCAGCCTCATATTACTAAGTGCCTTTTTGCTCAAAGCAGGTATCCCACATAAATACAATCCCTAAATTGAGATTAGTAACATGGACTACACATAGTCAAATCATTTCTGCATCCCGCTACACTTTTGATGAGGAGGCTCCTCCTGATTTGAATCAGGGCCTCTCTCTAAAGACTACTGACAATTATGCAGAGCAGCTGAAATATGCAGAAACTTTAACAGCTAGAAGAATTACCCTTTAGCAAAGGTCTCATGCGAACCACCCTTTGTCTTCAGTTGCCACTGCTATTCAAGCTCAAGCAAATGGAATGGCCTTCAGAAAAGTGCACAGACATTAAAGACATGAAAGATTGATGGCCTTGGAACATGGTCCTACAAAGTGGATGCAATCATGACATTACCACACAGACTTATTGTGCTAGCATTTTGTTGCAGCAGCAGATGGGAAGAACTTTCCTTTCCTGAGAAGCATGGAAGGCTATTTGTAAATCTGTTCATCAGACTGGCATAAAGGGAAGCTAAAGAAGGTCTGGGTCCCAAGCCACTGGACTAGGCAGAATTGTAACAAAGCGTCCAGTCCAAGGACCAAAGATAAAGACGTGTATAATTTTAATATTTCACTTTGTGCCAAAAAGGCCTGAAGCCTATCCTGAATCTCAAGTGGCAATTCCTTATTTTCTTTTCCAGTATAGAAACTGATTACTTTGAAGGTGCATATTAATTAATGTGGAGAAATATGGACTGCACTAAAAAGAAGAACAATAAGCCAGTAGTACTAGAATTTTATCTTGAAAACCTCTAATTGCTGCCTCAATGGGACACAGGTTCCATCATTTTTATTCTTAGATATCAATCCTGGGTAGCTCAGAATCCTTCAGAATCTGAACCAGAAAGCCAAATCCTACTAAAGTGGTTGTTGATCCAGTAAACTCAATCAGAATCAGTGTCCAGAGAGCAGTCATTTAAAGCTACTATCATCTCTCTTCAAAAGCAGATCATCCACATTTTTTAATTACTTACTAAACTGACTTAATGCGATCACCAAAAATAGATCATGCCCTATCATTATTGTACAAGTTACAGACGAATAGAAGAGGTAGAAAAATTGTCATTCAAACACATGAATTCTTTTAATATTAAGCAATTGGAAATATTATGCATCTATCAGTGAACTGAATTGTAATTGGACACATATTGGAGTGAGTTGAATGGTCTTTCTTCAGATTGTTAATTCTATTGTTTGATCAGTGAGGACCACTGAAACTGTATGTGTTGTGAGCTGTGCCTACTGCTTTTAACAACAAAAGAGTGGGAAATTGGCCATCTAGAGTTTGCCTGTTGACTTTGAGGGAATTTTTAACTACATACATGTGAGCAAGTTACATTCAAATGGTCCATCCATAAAACTAATGCAGAGAGTCCTACAAACAGCTGTCTAGGCAGAGATCCTGAACTCTACAACACTTCAAATGAAGAGACGTGCCAACAGCCACAACCTCATCTGAGCAGTGTTACCAGGGACCCCCTTCCAAGATGTGCTGCCTGCTCTGGCTCCATCTTGGCTAAATTTGCTTTGCCAGCCATTTTAGGAGGTAACAACATCTTGCTTCGGGGAAGGTGAGGTCAAGGCTCTCCTCAGGATATGGCAATGAGTGGCTAAAACTCTGGGCAGGAAACTGATTCACTGATGCTACATCTGCATGCCTACCCACTGCCACAAGGGCTTGCATCCACCTAGATCTATCAATGTAATTTCATCAGCAAAGACCGGTCTGAGTACAAAATCTAATTACTACCAAGCAGCTAGGTGGACCTGACTATTTTTACTGACTTTGCCTGAACATCTCCTCCCAACCTGACCCAGGCATGGTTGAAGCCTCCACCCTGCCAGCCCTTTTGTCCACCCTATGTTTTGCTACCTTTGTGGGAAGCCCTCCCCCCAAACTTAATCAAAGTCCGGAAACCCACAAATTCTCATCCCGGACTCATCTTGAATTCCTGGGCTTTACAATTATTTCTTTGATATTCTTTTGTGCTGGCTCCTATAACTATCCCTTTTTTGCCAGCCGAAATTGCGCAGTCTCACCCCTCTGCTGGCTCAGAAGCTGCCCACTCCACTCTTCTCTTCTGGAACCTTCTTATTTCCTTGGGACCTTTGGAAGCTTTGCCTTAAATGTCCCCTACTCTTAGGGTTGCCAAATCCATTGGAGACACCAGCAGGAAGAGGGGGGGGGGGACGTTCTGGGAGCCGGAAGTGTCTCTCCCACCATGCCAATGTCACTGGAAGTGATGTTGTGTGCCATGCCTGCATCACCTGGAAGTTATGTAGGCACGTTGGGAGCAACACTCTTTTGGGCAAAACTCTATAGTAAAATCACCCTCAAACCATGAGAGTTCTGCCCCAAAACCAAAGTGTTGCCCCCCCCGACGTCACTGGTGTGTCTACATCACGCAACATTGCTGTGGGGGGGCTGGGGAATGGCAACCCTACCTACATTGAATCTCTGGATCATCTGAACAGACAACGTGCTCTACCCAGCTCAGCAGACTGAGGATAGGTAAACGTCTTCTCTGTTAACTCCTTTTCCCTTAAAAACTCTCCTTTCCCTTTCTTTAAATCCTCCCATGGCCATTCTCTGGCACAGAATACCTACTCAGCCAGAGGTTTGGCTCTCTTTTACTTTCTCTTCTCTCATGTAATTCTTTATATGCACATCCTTTTGAACACAACAACTACACTGTTCTTATGCCTGGACCCCTTTTCAATTCCTAGACCCCTATATTTCCCTTCAACAAATTCGAAACCTTCCTTTGGAAAAGTCCTGGTTGTTTCATGGTTACTAGAAGCCTATTAGAGGCACTTGAAGCTTGCTTGCCCATGATTCAGGTAAAGATCACCAGAGCACATGTTCTGCTACTCCCAACTGGTGAGTGTGTCAGTTTTCCAGGCTGTGGAAGTGAAGAAGCTTCCCCCTGACACTGAGCTTCATTCCCCCAAATTAGTTACAGTTCTGGGTGAGTGTCCCAAACCCAAATTAGAGAGTCCACATTGGTCTAAGAGAACACATGAAAGGGAGCACATGTGGCAATGGCAGTAAAAAGAAATACAACCAAAGATGATACCACCAGTAATAGCAACATCATGGAATACGAAAGGAAAAGAACACCTAAACGGTACAGCACCATAGGGGAAAAAATCATAAGAGAATTTTCAAAAACTTTCCATTTTCCCAAGTATAGTTGGTCAAAACTACCTTATAGTGTCAACACTGATGCCATTAGAAATGCTGTCCATGTACTTTTTAAACAAATCCATAAGTATGATTTTATCTGTTTACACCTCTTGGAGCCATTCACTGTCCAGAACAAAATCGTACTCACTCCTACACCTTTTGCACTGCACTGCCTCTATCACATCTTTGGCAACCCACATATTAACTTTTGGTGATCCCTGCCAAGTGCCAGTTAATACACTCAGCAAAATCAAATAATACGTTTTTTCCCCCTGGACAGAACCATTGAGGCTGCAGGTATAACATTTTGGGTTTGAATGAAAAAATCCTTGAACATAAATAGCTTGCCTGTCAGGAACAATATAGCCTTGCACTTGAAATTCCAGCTTTCTATATGCAGAATTACTTAAACATGCAACCAATTCCCATCCCCATCACATGTGTAGGCTCAAGTTGTACAGTCCAAGAAGAGCTTTACTACTCTTCTGTTGAATATGTGAACTGGCCTTAACTGAGAATTCAGCCAAACAGAATTGTACTTAACTGCAGAACTTTCTACCTTGCCACCAGATGTTTAATCGAAACAGAAGGTTGTTACCGCAGTCACACATACACACCACAGCAACAACTAGGAATGCTCAGCCAGGCATATGGTTGGATGAAGCTTCACTTAATACACAACCAAAATGGTTCTTCCACCCCTGCACAGAAATACATTTTCTGTCAACCAGTTGCAGACATGCTGCAGCAATTGTCATCTATTTGAAGCACAGCACCTCCAGAGCAATAAGTACTATTAACACAAGAAGGCAGCAAGCTTTGTTCTTTATGTTATCATACAGATTGTCCTTGACAACTGTTGCTACGCAAAATGCGGAGATACAGTTTACTATTCTAATTGGGTCTGGGCTCGGATTTAGTGCATTAGTTAAGTGGAATGTATTCATGCCCAACCTTGCTCACTTTCAGGGCTTCCTTCCCCCTTATCTCTGGCTTGTTAGCTGAAGCAGTCTGTTAATTGCATGTCTACTGCGAAAAGCAAAAACAAAAAAATCAATGTGTGGGCATGGGCACAAGTGAAAATTGAGGAGGGAAAAGAGGAGGAGGAGAAGGAATCCACAAATGGTGCACTCTTCTCCTTTGTAAGAAGCAGATCATCTATAAGCATTGGATAATCCAGAATGTACCACAGCCAGCTGACCTTTTAGAAGATCCCAGCCTAATTAAGAGTTCCCAAATGCTTCTTTAGAGATTGTTGTTGTTGTTCAGTTGCACAGTTGAGTCTGAATCTTCGCGACCCCATGGACCACATCTTTAGAGATTGCAGTCTCATTATCTTGCCCTTCCACCCAGGAACACAACCTGGGCATAATTTTGACACCCCCCCCTCTAACTTCAGATTCAATCCATTGCTTTTTTTAAAAAAGGCCCTGTTGCTTCTTCAACATCTATAAAATCCAGTTCCCCCTCTCCATCAGTAATGTGTCTGGCTCTCTCTATGGATATTTATTCATTTGATTTATTCACTGATTTATTCATTTTTAATTTTTTACATCTCTTCTGCTTCTGTTGCTGAAGAAGCATATATCAGCACAATTCCTAGAAGTGCCTTCCTCCAGTAACAGCTGGTCTGGAAAACATCCTCTTTTTCAGACTCAGCCAATCTGGCCATGCTTATCCCTGCTATTGTAACATTAAGACTGCACTGCTGTCATATGCTCTAAGAAGCACTGCCCTAAAAGACAACCCGGAAACTTCAATTAGTGAAAAGTGCAACTATTTGCATTTTGACTGGAGCAAGCCACTGTGAAGATAAGGCATCTTTGCTGCCTGCCTGTTTGTTTATGGGCTCAATTTCTTTATATAGAATATTTCTATACTCCCTCTTCAAAATTTTACAGACATTAAGGAAGCAACAGGGTCTTTTTTAAAGCAATGGATTTGGTCTGAAATTAGAGTGGATCAAAAATTACACCCAGGTTCTGGGTCCTGAATCAAAGGGTAGATAATGAGACTGAATTTAAGCTCTCCAAAACTTGGGACCCACATACTTGGCCCATCTCTCTCTATATGAGCCTCTGTGAAAATGACACCTCTACCTGCATCTCTTACTGGCTATTCCATGTTTTAGGTCTGTATCACATGCTTTGGTCCATTCATGGTTTTTATATCAGTGATCTATTGAAGAGTTATAAATATTATGGTTTGATACATATTATCCATCTATTTGTGGATATATGTTTATGTAATCCACTTGGGCCATTTTCAGGGGAAGGGGGTATAAACATTTAAATAGATAAACATGTTCAAGGCAGTGTACTACCACTGTTAAAGTATTAAAACTCAAAAACCATAAACACAATTGTTATCATTTCTGGTTCCCATTTATGGCTTTCATTCGGGGCCTTGTTCTTTTTTGGCTACCACCGCTCCAACCATGAACCTGGCTTCATTTATTCTTTCCTTTGGCATATGCATTAGCAGATACTAGCTTATAAAGCTTGCCATGCTTTTCTCCTCCTCCTTCCTTTGCTTTTGCCTGTGTTCCATTTTGCTGTAACCTTCTCCCAGTTCCTTCTTCTCCCCATTTCCTTCCCACTGTGGCACCTTCTTCCCAGAATGCCCTTCTTGCCTTCAGCATCCATTCTGCTTCATCTACACTTGCCCTTGAGAAGTTCTTAAAACTCACCTACGCTTTTTCAAACCAGTCCCTCTCTTGAGTTGGGCACCCCATCTCTGTTTTTCAGTTTCCTTCACTTCCCATCCCTAGCTTTCCTCATGTGTTATGCTTCTCTTGGGTTGTAACAGAAACAAAATATCCTAAAGTGTTTATAAATACTATGTGCTTTCTCTTTAAATACCTGATGCATTTTGAGTCACTGTGTGCTGCAAAAAAGGCTTGTTTTCTTTGAGAAGAGCATTCAGAAGGTTACAGAAAGGAAACCACCTTTAAATTTCCCAAAGAGGATAGAAGAAAACAGAATTTGGTGTGCTTTCTGCTACCTTTTCAACTCTGCTTCCTCTCCTTGCTTACATTTATTTTATTTATATTTATTTATTTATATTTACATTTATATCCCGCCCTACCCCAAAGGCTCATTGCAATCCTATGCGGTTACTCTAGTTTAAGCCCACTGAAATCATTATGTTTAGGCTGAAGTAACTGCATGGGATTGTACTGTTAGTTAAGCCAGGCCAAGGTCTAGCTTTTGATGGACCCTAAGCAAAATGCCCACCAATGCCCCCCTCCCAGCATGCCTCGTCCTCCCCAACTCTAACCTACCCCTACACACATACAGATACTCACACCCTATTTACTTAGCAGGAGTAGATAAGGCAAAGCTAAAGGCAGCCAGAAGGAGTCACTATTTAACTTCCATCAGCATCACTCCTACCAGGAAATGTAAGACTATTCCAGAGACCTCTGTGACAGCTGCAGAAGTCTCTGAGATGCTCTCTCGTCTCATGGTGGTAGAGTTGACTGGGGAAAGCTCTCTTGCTACTGCCCCCAGTATTCCTCCCATCAGAAACTAGTAGAAAATCTGAGAGACTCCAGTGAGGTTTCGTATTTTCCACTGACACAGTTGCCTGTAGTGGAGTACACATCTCACATTATAAAATAAAAAATAAAAGCTCTACTGCTTCCCCCAGCTACTCCTTCCATCAGAAAAAAGAAGATTGTCCCAGACATCCTTGTGACATTGGAGGGACCTCTGAGAAGATCTCCCATTTCCTGGTTGGAGAAGATGGGACAAGCATCTCTGATCAGCATTATGCTTTCTACTAGAATGTGTGCCTCAGCAAGTAACCCACCAACCCCTGATTACTGTCTTGCAATTAGCAATATCCATCTTCCCAGTACAGTAAGAGTTCAGACATTATCTTTGATCCTTCTCTTTTTTTAATCTTAGTATTTTTATTTTAGCATTAATTATTCCTAACCAATGCTTATTAGTTCTTGTGTTATAATATTTATAAAATATATGTTTTTCTTACTAAAAACCTTTTCATTCTATTCTGTATCCATCACTGTAACAGATTCGTTAAAGTTAAAAAAAATGGAAATGCACTGAGAAAATGTTGTTAGTTTTTAAGGGGCCACAGACTTATGTTCAATTTACTGCAATATACTAATATGGCTACCCCTCTGAATTTCTTAGATGTAAGCAGTTCTTTAAAGCTAAATATAAATAATTATCCCCTTCCTGTGAAGCTGGAACAATATGTGATTGCATCCTATTTCCCTCATGTTGTCAGGACAATTACTTTTTAAATAATGCTGAATTTCTATCTATACACATTCCAGCACTTTTGATACAAAGTAACAAGAATAAATGTGATGAGGAAGACCGGAATAAGTAATCATATATAGTCAGAAACAAGTTACCACACCTTCTTCTGGGAGCCAATAAAATGTCTACAGTAAATCAGCTTTAAAGAAAAAGGATTCATAACACAAATGGTCTGTCAGGACAATTGATGAAGTAAGATATACTGCAAGAATTTTCTCCAAATTAGTTTCAGCTCAAAACAAACTCTGGAAGCTAACTATGAAATCAAATGGCTAATTATCCTCTATTGACTATTATTAACAACCAAGCTAAAAACCAGTGTAGTAAAATGGTTAGAGTACTGGGTTAGGAGGACTGAGGATACCCACATTCAAACTGCACATTCAAACTGCCAGTCAGCCAAACAACTTGCCCCACAACGAGTATTTCAGCTTCAAGAGACAACCCATGAAGCCGAATGTGGATCACAGCTGCAGAAAGGGACAGAACAGCTCTTCCTCTGTACCACTTTCCTCAAGCTGCTTTAAGTTTTGGGAAAGAAAAAGACAGATACCCATGAAAGTTACTGGGTGACCTTAGACCAGTGGAAATGCTTAGCAGAATCCAAGGCTAAGTCCAAACAAACTCTAAACCCTACACGTTTGATTATACCCTAAAGACTGCCCAACCAAACAGAGACCAATACATAAATACATCCTTCTTTATAAACAGGTTTATGAAATAATCTCTTCCTATCAAATCCAGTGTCTGGCTAGCCAGTCTGCCAGTACTAATTCTAAGCAGTTCTAACACCTCAGAAGCAGACCAATTCCTAGACTGAATTCAATATTTGTCCACAGATGTTCATGCACTTTATAGAATATGCCAGGGCTCTGACCAATACATAAATACATCCTTCTTTATAAACAGGTTTATGAAATAATCTCTTCCTATCAAATCCAGTGTCTGGCTAGCCAGTCTACCAGTACTAATTCTAAGCAGTTCTAACACCTCAGAAGCAGACCAATTCCTAGACTGAATTCAATATTTGTCCGCAGATGTTCATGGACTTTATAGAATATGCCATCAGGCAAAAGCCGTTAAAACTTTATTGACCCATTAAATGTAAAAATGTGGGTTCTTGTTCAAAGATTTATTCATTTGGAATCTTTAAATGGTTTAGAAGCAAATGTCTCACCAGGGGCATGAAAAGGAAAAGACAAGGGAAATAATTAGTAAATCTGAGACATAATTTGTTGTGGGGGGAGGGTTTCAGGGTAGAATGTCTTCTAACTACCATCACCAACCAATGTGCACAAAGAAAATGTATAGCTTTAACCACAAACATTTTCTTCAGAATCTCACTTTGGCTGAGGCTCAAGATCATCCTTCCACACCTACTTAGGTGTGTTTACATACAGCATGTTTCAGGCTCTGTATCGTACACAGAGTTCTAGTTGAATGATTGTGGTATTCCTCATAGGAGACAATGCCCAAATATATTCTTTAAACTGCCTTCCTGTACTCCAATTATACCATCTTTGAAAGAAAATAAATTAGTGCTATATTGATGGCCAGCATTAGTCACCAACTGAAGGTGTACATTTTTTCAATTTTTCCAACCATTATACTATTAAAGAGCCACCAAGGGAGGGGGGAGACACACACAGAAACTGTAGATAATAGCCAATCATTTGTCAACACCAGCATTGTTTCCCAATACTTCCTTTCCATGACTGTATCCATCCATTCATGAGTACATCTGAGAGCAAAAACAAACAGCTTAAAATGGAAAAGTAAACCCTGCAAAGCACTGAAAACAGCAGCACATTAATCAAGAGTTGGAACCTTTTAAAACATCACAAGTAAAACAGAGGAAGGGAATAGAAGAGGGACAAGTTGGCTAGCAGGCAGCTCATTTTCTGCGCAGAAAATTATCAGTAACTGAGAGGACCTGAAGGACATACATTAAGGTGTATACAGTTTGGTTGGGATGACAGCCAACTGTATTTCTAGGGTACATGTTGTGTGGGGAGGGGCTATTCACAATCCCCGTGTTCCAATGCTTTACATAAGAACAAGGCACGAAGTATGCAGGTATTTGCAACTCAGCTCTTCTAAGGATGGGCACTTTAAATACAGTAGTACTATATGGGAGAATGTCATCAGTGGAGTCATCAATACTCTACCTCTTAGTACACCACTTTTCTGCCATTCATATATGCATTACCAAACTTCAGCATAAGCTACAAGAATGCAAGACTAATGCTCTTATGAGTTTGGTGAAATTAATTTAATTAACTCAATCAAATTAACTCACATCTGCAAACACAGTGAATTAAGATCAGGTCTGTTCACTTCCATTAACAGGGACCATTTTGTACAGACTCAAATACTGGAAGCACAAGTGCTATTCCCAAGATTCTCAAACTCAGTTTAAGAAACTGGGATGACTTGAACCTTGTCAGCACAGACAACTCTCCTATGCCCTTTGTGGTTTCTGGGACCAACTGTGCTTCTAAGTCAAATCCTCTTCTTGCAACCAACTCTCTTGTCCTGCATTTTCTCACTACAGTGCTGCATCATTACAGTGCTCTGTACAACACACTGCCAACAGAAACGGCAGTGCAACAGTGTGCAAATTCAGCATCTAGCACTGTTTTAGTCCACCCTTCCTCCAAGGAGTTATATGTAGGGTTCAATCCCCCACTGCATCCTCACAACAGTCCTGGAAGGTAAGTGCAGCAGACAGTCACTACTTGGCCCAAGGCTTCACAGCAAAGGGGGATATGAACTCTCTGATCCAAGTCCAGGGCTCGAGCCACTTCACCATTCTGTCATATTTATGCAAATGAGCTAATCTTCATATATGACTGCTCTAGTCACATTATCTTGAGGTCAGAGTTTCTGTTTGCTTTTTCAAGACAGAATGAACAGTTCTGACTCTTAAAATATGCCGAGATCATAACTAAGTCTGCAGCAGGAGATGTTTCTGCTGTGCCTTTAATGAACCCCAGCTGGGCTTTCCTGTTGCTTCTCCAGTCGCACCATAGGTCAAAACACATAAAAGAACAAGCTGATTCAACTTCACAGCACATCTAGTCTGCAAACTGACAGAGCTCTGGCAGCACGACACACCAGTATTTCAACACTGTCATATCTTTTGTTTGCTGTTCCTCTCCAAGCTATCCTCTACCTCCTCTACTTCTCCCCCCCACCTCCCCCACTGTCATGGTTTTCCAAGATGCTGCAGTTTCATATTCTTCACCATGCTCCTCCTCAGGAATCACTTAATTTAGTTTTACTGATATCAGCCATTGTAAAAAGTCTCATGATTAGTAACAGAAGAGTTAGAGCCAAGTCTCTACTGTGAAGACTAGAAAGCAGAGTGTGTAGGAAGTAGCCAGACAGGTTGAGGAAGGCATGAAAGAGGAGAAATAGGCCGGAAGTTTCTCACTCCTTAGTTGAACTAGGGGGAAAACAGAAGGAGAAGCTGAAGGTTGTGTCTGTTCCACACTGCTGAATGAATTGACAGAGGCAGAAGACTGACTCACTCATGTGCATTCGCAAAAATTAAGTTGATCTTCAGGGCTGAGAAGAACACATGCAACCTAGACAGAAGGAGAAATACTGCATTTCTTTTCTTTTTAAATTTAAAATCTCGATAAACCCAGCAGTTATTTTCCCCTTACCCACCACATATAACCAACTTCCTCTAGCCATGCTGCTTCATCTGCCATTTTCATTCTCATTTGCAAACTGTGGGTAGGTGACGTTTTCGACCCAAGAGTGATTATTTATCAATAATATAATTCCAGTAAGTTACCAAGTGCTTTAAAATCTTGACTGCATTTGTCCTCACACTAACAAGTAGAAAGATCAGTGCAGAAGCTAGACCAGGGGCCTCTAACAGGTAGCCTGTGAGCTACTGGCAATTTACCAGTACAGCAGAGTAGCTTGTGCATCCCCTTAGAAGAGCCAGGAAAAGACAGTGAAAAGATCTGCCGTAGCCTTTTTAAAAAAGTTTTTATTTCCTAGGATTTTTCTGTGCGCTGCTTAGCTGACAGTTTCATTTCTAGTGTTCTTCCTAGTCCATGTTCTGCTTCTTGGACAGATGAAAACTTGGTAGTATGGCTGGGGCCACAGTAAGTAGCTTAGAATATTTTTTTCTTTACTTAGAAATAGCTTTTATTAAAGCCAAGCCAACTCCTGGGCTTCAGCGTCAGACATCTGTGGCATCAGTGATAACCGAACATATCTCCCCTCCCCATGCTCAAGTAATTCCTTAAGTCTTTCACCAATGAAGTATTTAATCAATGGCCGTATGCTCCACAACTGTACAAAGTCAAA
>NW_015167527.1:748329-807346 GCF_001447785.1 Gekko japonicus | reverse complement strand
AGAAAAACTAGAGACCTTCTCCCAGAAATAAGACTCTCTCTTTTCCTGCCTGCCTCCACATTAACATGTTATTGGCATTGCATTGGGGTGTGCAAGTGTATCATGGTAAGGATGAAAGGCTGAGGAACACTTCCTTATGACACAGAAAGGTCCTCTTAACTGCATTACATTGGCTCTCAGTACCAGCAGTCCATCACGCCTATCACTGTGGGTCCTGCCTTCATATGAAGGCAAAAACTCCATAATTGCCACTATGGATCTGACAGGAAACCCATGACAGACAGGGTGCTTGACTGAATCAGCAATCTTGGGTGGCATGGCATCGAGGCCATCCAACGTGCTCCTGGATAAACCTCCCCCTCTTCTCTGAAAATCAATCTACAAATGCAGCGAAACTCCTACAGATAACATGGGGAAGACATCTGAAAGCAAAGGGAAAAATTATTTGCCAAACTGAAGATCAGTATCCACCTTTTCCCCAGTAAACCAGAGCGAATCTCCCTCGGCAAGTCAATCCACTGCGGAAAACAAAATGGCAACGGACAACACCAAACAACCCAGGGACTGTCTTTCAGTGACTTGCTAAGAATTTTTTAGTTCTTTACAGAACTTGGAACACAACATGTCATCCGCAATGGTGGACTTGCTACCACCACTCATTTCAAAACCTGCGGAGTTAAAACAATCACTGGAAAAGGTGGCCCAAACCACGGACTCAGCACTCGAAGTACACCTAGCCATCCAGGATGATGTGCATTTTTTATATCAAGGGGAAGAATGGGCCACAGAAAGGATTATTTTTCTAGAAAACCAGACATGAGCCAACAATTTAAAGTTTCGGGGAATCCCTGGAATGTCAGAAGAAAACACAGAATTAAAAATATTTCGGGCCTTGTGGCTTGCAAACTCTTTGAACTCAGATGAGGGGATTGCTCCACTGATTGATTTTGCTTACCATGCGGGCCCCCTCCGTCAGCATCAGTGTGCTCCTCCTAGAGACATCATAGTGAAATTAGTCAATTCCCGTACTAAGTCTTCGATCTTGTGGACTCAACTCCTTTCTCATGTTCCGGGGGGGGAAATGTCTTTATCATTCGCTGAGTTGTAAGGTTTTTTAAAATCATTCTTTATTATTCTGGGGTGGGTGGGTACGAGGTGTTTAATAGTTCTAGCTCCTACTATGGTATTGTGATAGTCTTACAAGCCTTCTAACATTTTTATCTTTGCATAGTTATTTAGTTTGAATTTTAAAAGGCTTACAATATGATTACAGTATCCCTGAATGCAAGGGACTGCAGAACCCATAAGTTGGTTCTGCGTTTAGTTTTGTTTTGATTATAACAGCCTTGCTATGCTGTGTGATCTGTCCTTCTAACGGTGGCACTATTGAGATCATTAGTTCTGTTCTCTTAAAATATTGGATTATTCTTGTTCTGTTCATTTTACATGGCATGTTTACACTCTGGAGGTTTGCCTGCTTGCGAGGGGCACTATGTTTGTATTTTTATATTTTCAGATTCACTTTAGGGCACTGTATCTGTTTTATACTAAGTTGGCTTCCTCAACCCTGTGAACTGCATATTGTTAGCACACCTGAAGTCACAGTTTCTAAGAATATGGCGTTCACTGCTTCTGGGTTAGATACCTTAATGGATCTGGCTTTAATTTTTGTTACACTATGTTGACAATCACCTTGACATGAACTTTGAAAATAAGATGGCACCTAACTCACTGTATGCTCACTATTAAATTGTTTGGCTGTACCCACATTTTATGTTCTACTCACATTTAATATTGAATTATGACTTTTTTGTACCATGATGCCTCTTTCATAAGTAAAATTTATATATTTAAACTGTAGGGGGTTAAATAATGTTGTTAAGAGAAAAAGGATCGCGGCAGCTTTACTTAATCAGAGACGCGATGCTACTTTCCTTCAAGAAACCCATTTAAAATGTAAGAAGTCTCTGGTATTCAACTCACATTGATTCTCTCAGCAATACCAAGCATATGGAACCTCTAAAGCTAGAGGGGGTCACCATGTTAATAGCCAAAGCTATAAGATTCATTAAGGAAAATGAAGAAAAAGACCCCCAAGGCAGATCTATTTTTTTGAAAGGCACCCTCAATGGAAAACATATGATATTTGCATCAATCTACGCACCCAACAATGGTCAATTTACCTTTCTTAGGGAAACTCTAGCTAAACTGGATTCTTTTAGTGAAGGCTCCTGTGTGATAGGGGGTGATTTCAATTATATTTCTGACTCCTTTTTAGATAGATCCCTTTCATACTTTAAACCTCCATACCAGACTAAAAAAGCACCACAACAGTTGAATCAGAAATCTCGGATAAAAGATACAAGACACTGCAGGCAGGATTTACCTACAATATGATAGCTTAATCCTAAAGGTTACAGTTGAACTTATAGCAATTAAAAGCTATTAAAATTAAATTACTCCAAACTCTTCCTATTGCAACACAATTTGTGGATTTCCATCAGAGACTTCAGAGTTGGAAACACTGTACGCCAAGCACACAGTTAACATAGTCTAGATTCCCAACACCTTCTAATTTAGGCATCCTACATCTGCTTTTCCTGCCAACCTCTCTCACATCCTAAGCTTCATATTTCCAATACAACTGGGGCTTGGTGAGGCTCTTTTTAAAAATTCAAAGAGTTTATTGACTGCAATGCCTATATTACTTGTGCCTTTTGGTACTATATAGGCATATATTCATGCTCTAAATATTATCTTCCTGCCATCATACTTTAAACACTATTACATGCAAATATAAGATGCTCTTGGGCCAAGCACATCTTTCAGCATAATTTACCTCACAGGGCTGTTGTGAGGATAAAATGGGGGGTATATTCTACCCGAAACTCCTTCGAGGGAAGGCAGGATTTAAAAAATGTAATAAATAGATCATATACATTTACAATTTTTCCCCACTTATAGTTTGCCAGTTTTAATATTGTGGCAAAGGAGCAGTTCAAATGAGTTGTCTTCCAAATAACTGACTTTTAATACATCAATTTAAATCCTGTTTCCATACTGCCAATACCTGTGGAGATAAGCAGGTAAAGTATTCTCTGAGGCTGAAAGGAACCAAATTAACACATCTCAAGTTTTAAAGTACTGAACCAGAAAATGCCCACTCACAGGGGAGAAACTGCAAAAACTCAGTTTCACCAGCACTATGATGTCAGCACTTGGCATCACACCAGTGCTGAGCATGACTGGCTTTATCCCATCTCAAAACATTCCAGGAAGATGAAACAGCCAACCAAGCCACATCCTCATGACAGACAGTTTCCAAGTAAGAAAGAGGAAAAGGGGGCAGGGAATCCTAGTTTCCTCTTAAACTGAGCTGCTGCACAGTATGCTGAGTACTTTCCTAGCTAGAATATGTGACAGTAAGGAAGCTGCTCATGCACCTATAAAAATCAGCAGGTCAGGCATTTTCCTTACAAGGCAAGGACAGCAGAGGTGAGGTACAAGTGAAGGGCAAGGAAGGAAAGGGACATAGCTGGGCATCAGGTGAATGACAGAGAGGAAAAAATGTCAGGTGGAATAACTAGTAGAAATTAGACAGAAAGAGCCTGTCAGTGCCATCCTAAGCAGAATCACACCTTCTAAGCCCACTGACTTCCATGGACTTAAAAAGGTGTAACTTTGCTTAGGATTGCCCTGTAAAAAACTCCAGGTCATCTGGGGAGGGATGGGGAGAACATAGTGCACTGTGTATGAAGTTTCATCACTGCCACATTAACCTAGTTGTTCTTTTAACACTGCACAATGAGACTATATACTTTAATTTGGATTCATTACCCCCAAATACCTGTCACCCCTCAGGTCTTATTCATGTTTAAAGGAAAAGCAAATTACCTTGATTGTATTTACAAAACGGATTAATCTTAAAGCATGTTAAGGCATACCCATTAATCTGCACAAAGTGATCCAGAATGTGCCCCCAAGAAGTTTTCTGTTGAACAACACAATGAAAAGAAACAGGCAAACTATTGGGGGGTGGGATGAATGACCAATTCTGTTATTTGAAACCTCTTAAGATGGTGAAAGGAGATAGCATTTTTTCCTAAATCAAGCCCCCATCCAAAAGAAACAAGTACCTACTCTCCTCGAAAATTTCTCACCAGCCCCATCTTAATAGTCTGTCATTTTCTCCATTCAAAAAGCACTTCCATCTTAGATACATTTCTTCAGTCTCTCCATCCTTCATTCAGTCACTAGCCTCACTGGTTGAATAAAACTTTGTTGGTCTTAAAGGTGCCACTGGACTCAAACTTTGTTCTGCTATTTGTTCTCATATTTCTATAGACGGGCTCAGACCCTAGAGGTTGAATAATTGGTCTATGACCAGACTAGTACATGCCAGGGAGGAATTCTCTAGCATGATAAAGGCAATGAAATCTAGAGCTTTAGCTAGGAATTCACCCCACATACATTTCCCTATGTTTACAACCCTAGTCACATCCTTACGTTTTTCAGTTGGTTAACAAGAAACATGGCTTTTGTGCAACAGCTACTTTTATTTGGTTGGCTGCTGAGAAAGAGACCCATTATAAGATTCATACACATAATCTTAGAAATGTCAGTTTAGATGGAACTCTTATTGCTAACATATACATAATGACGTACAAGGGGACCAAATGGGATTGTCTAGGCAAAGAAGCCTGTCAACTTGTACTGCACTAGCCTGATCAATATTTCACAAAATGTCTTATGCTTGGATGTGGGTGTGGCCAGATGGGCTTCTGACTTTTGTGAACTTGATTTGCAAAGCTGTGATAAATATCTCAGGAGAAGAATGACTTCTCTCTACATCCATTCAAAGATGCATGCTCGAGTAAAGGGAAAGAACAAATAGAAAAAAGAACTCAGAACACCATACCTGGGGACTAAACCTTTTCTAACGACTTCCAAATGAAATGGAAAGGTACATGAAGCAATATAGGATCCCCACTATTAAGACTTGGCAACAGTAGCATTGCAATATGACAGGAAACTGCCACAAAAAGGAAAAATGCTACTTTACTGCCAGTGTGGAGCTAAGGGGCTTTCTTAGCTCTGGGCCACACCACAAACATGCTATGGTCCTGGGGAGGAGAAGGCAGCGGGGGGGGGGGGGGGGAATCAGAAACAGGAAAAAGGCTCTGCTAATCTTATTAATGCTTGCAGCATCATTCATTTGACAAGATTTAGTTACTTGAACACCCCATCCTCTCTCCTCCCCAACCCAGTTTATGTTGTCCTACTCCCTGCCAAACAAGCTCTTATTCATCTCCATCTTCATATCTCAAAAAGGCCTGAGGCCTAACTCTTATCTGATCTCCGGTTCAAAGCTCCATTGTGTAGGACACAGAGTTTCACAAACACCATGGCATAAGATTTGCTTCACAAGGTAAGAAATTCATTAAAGTAATTTCACTAGATCATGACAAGCTATCAAGAGCTGTATTACAAAACAACCCCCAAAAGCTGAGAAAAGAACTCACTTCTGCCTAATTAAGGGTAAGCCTCTGACAGAGTAGCTCACATGATTTGTTTCTTATGAAAAGGTGACTTTTTTGGCAAGCTCACGCATGTGGGGGGGGGACCACACATGAAAAGCCTCGTCACATGTACAGCTACTCTTCCTGCCAACATATACTTAGCAAGTCTGAGTAATATGCTCAGTAATATACTCAGTAAGCAGACATTCTATGCACAAGCTGATTGTACAACCAGATCTGTGTCTAACTAAATCCCATGAGTATGTCCACCAACTGCCAAAGGGCTGCACCATGGGTGGAAAATGACTGTGCAAACGGCCACTAGAAAGAGGATTTCACAAACCAGCTGCTTGTCAGTTTGTTGTACCTAAGCTCACACTGTGACTAGGGAACTAAGCGCTGGGATTATGTTTCCCAGTATTTATTCCTAGCCAGGCATTTAACTCTTGCTTATGTAATTAACTTGTAAAAATCAGATTGCCTCCTCAGTCTAAGTCACCATGGACCTCAGAATTAGCCACCTGTATATTACTCAAGCAATGAGGCTGCACCATGGAAAGAGTACATATGTTGGGGCAATATTAACCACATCAGTGAAACCATTTTCAGACTGATCAACCAAGAACAAATGGTGTCCCACGGAGCTGTCCACCACACAAATGGTGTCCCACATAGTTCTGCTCCAGCAGTGTGTTGAGGTCTTGCCAGCAGCCACATCCCTCATGTAACTTCTGAATCTGAACTGAATCTTCCCTGCCATTAGCCATGGTCTGCAAGAGAAGTTTAAGGGAGGGTAAGATCCCCAAAGTGATCTTCTAGATTCTGGTGACCCTACCAGAAATATTTCCTAGTTGCAACAGAGACTCTAGACTCTAATGTTACACCTCTCCTTTGGATATGATATAATACAATCCACATATACGTGTGTGTGTAAGCTGCTGTCAAGTCTCAGCTGACTTACAGCGACCCCAGCCAAGGGGCTTTCAAGGCAAGTGAGGAGCAGAGGTGGTTTGCCGCTGCCTGCCTCTGCAGAGCCTTCCTTGGAGGTTTCCCTTCCAAGTACCAACCCTATTTAACTTCTGAGATCTGGCTGTACCATGCAGCCTTCTCTCCAAACATATATATCAGGTGTATCAAACATACGGCCCACGGGCTGGATTGAGGGCTGCTATTTGGCCCACGAGCAAATGGCTCTCCACAGCTCCCTGTTTCCAGCATCAGAGCTCTTTTTGCCCAGTCTCTCCTATTTCCTGCTTTGCAGGGGAGAGGAAAAAAGTCCATCCTCCCTTCCCTTGATTGGCTGAGGGGTCCTCCCCTCCTCCTCCTCTAGGGAGGGAGGGGGAAGGAAAGAGCCAGAGAGAGAGAGAGAGAGAAATGGAGAGAGAGAACTGGAGAGAGAGAAATGGAGAGAGAGAAATGGAGAGAGAGAAATGGAGTCCCGTGGCACTTTAAAGACCAACGTTTTATTCCAGGTATAAGCTTTTGTGTACCTGCACACTTCATCAGAGAGAGGGAGGGAGGAGAGGAGGGGGAGTGAAAGAGACAGAGAGAAAGACAGACAAAGAGAGTCGGGCAATAGCCAGCTCCTCCTATCCTGCAGCCTCTCCTCGCTGCCGAGTGGTCGCGAGTGGGGCCGGCTGAGGAGGAGCTGCCACTGCTGGACAGAGGTGAGTAGCCTGGAGGGGTGCCCATCCCTCTTCCAGCCGCAGAAGCAACACAGGTGACCACCACCACCCCAGCATTGCCCTCCTCCTCCTCCTCCTCATCAGTAGCACTTACTTCCATGGAGACAGTGCTCCTTCCCCTTCCGGGCTTCCCTCCGCTCCTCCAGGCTGCTTGACAGGGCATGGAGATGACAGAAGAGGTCCTGGGGATTTTGCAGGAGGAGGCTGCAGTGCCCGCCCTGTCCAGATCGTGCTGCTGGGGCCGGGCTCCCCCCACCCCCAGGAAGCAGGAGCAAAAAAACTCAAGAGCATTTGCATTGCGTTCTGCTTGCTCCTCACTTGGGTGTTTTGTTTTTAAAGTTAGTACTCCAACCCCCAGGGCTCTTCTGCATCTGCCTAATATGTAGAAAATGGCTGAAGTGCTTCACTTTGTATTCTCTCAGTAATCCTTGCCCTGTAGCATGCCTTCCAACTGTGACTGCTGTTGGAGCGCTGCTGTGGTCAGCTTCCTCTGTTATGGCTGAGCTAGAGAAAGAGTTATTGCAGACCTAGAGACAGAATCTGGGCACGGTGGTCTCCTTCATCCCATCCCAGTAACACAAAACCCAAGTACCTAGCCCTTGCTGAAGTTATATGAATAACTTGCAAATAACTACTTGTAGTGATCCGGGAAAGTCAGCATGGTTTTGTCCCCAACAGATCTGGTCAGACCAACCTGATTTCCTTCTGTGATCGTGTGACGAGCTTACTGGATCGTGGGAATGCTGTTGATGTGATTTACCTGGATTTCAGTAAAGCTGAAATATGATATTCTGATGGGAAAACTGGAAGACTGTGGACTGGACTATAGGACAGTTTGGTGGATAGGGAACTGGTTAGAGGACTGCACCCAAAGAGTGGTGGTCAATGGCGTTTTATCAGATTGGAGGGATGTGTCCAGTGGGGTGCTGCAGGGCTTGGTTTTGGGCCCGGTACTTTTCAATATTTTTATCAATGATCTGGATGAAAGGGTAGAAGGGCTACTCATTAAATTTGCTGATGATACCAAATTGGGAGGAGTAGCAAACACTCAAGAAGGTAGAGTTAAAATTCAACAAGACATGAATACTCTTGAGAAGTAGACAGATGCGAACAGGATGCAATTCAACAAAGATAAATGCACAGTATTACATCTGGGCCACAAAAATGTCAAACACAAATGCTGGATGGGGGATACGTTTCTAGGGAGTAGTGTATGTGAAAGAGATCTTGGGGTAAGAGTGGACTGTAAACTAAATATGAGCAGTCAGTGTGATGCGGTGGCAAAAAAGGCTAATTCAGTCTTGGGTTGTATTAAAAGGGCCATAGTATCGAAATCGCAGGAGATAATAGCCCCTCAGGGCTTGGTCAGGCTGCAACTTGAGCACTGTGTACAGTTCTGGAGGCCTCACTTCAAAAAGGATGTGGGCAAAATTGAGAGAGTGCAGAAGAGAGCGACAAGGATGATCAGGGGTCTGGACACTGAGCCCTACGAGGAAAGGCTAAGGCAGGGGTGGCCAAACTGTGGCTCGGGAACCACACGCGGCTCTTTCACACATATTGTGCGGCTCCCAGCAGGGCAGCTGGGGAAGCGAAGGGGGAGGCATACCTTTTCTCCCTCCTGACTATTTGCTTTCTTTGTTTCTCTCTCACACTCTCTTTCTTTCCACCTCTCTCTTTCTCTCTCTCCCTTAGACAAATAAATATCATTAGCAAACAAATAAATATCATTATCAATATCTGTTTTTACCCCTTTTGTTTTTATTTTTGGCAGTTTCATTTAATGTTAATAAAACAGCAAATTTACATATTTTAAAATAAAAATGTGCATATAATACTTGTTCATGTTTTGTGGCTCTCAAACATCTGACATTTGTTCTATGTGGCTCTTACGCTAAGCAAGTTTGGCCACCCCTGAGCTAAGGGCCTTGGGAATGTTCCGTTTGGAGAAGAGAAGGTTGATGGGGACATGATGATTGCTTTCCTTAAACATTTGAAAGGCTGTCATTAGGATGAGGGCAAGGAGCTGTTCCAATTGGCAGCAGAGGATAGGACCCAAAGCAACAGGTTTAAATTACATGCCGAAAGGTATCGGCTGGATACTAGGAAAACCTTTTTCACAGAGTGGTTCAAAGGTGGAATCAGCTGCCTAGGGAGGTGGTAGGCTCCCCTTCACTGGCAGCTTTCAAGAAGAGGCTGGATGAATATTTGTCAGAGATGGTTTAGACTGGTCCTGCATTGGGCAGGGGGTTGGACTAGATGGTCTGTATGGCCCCTTCCAATTCTATGATTCTACTTGAAAATAATTAATTTGTTAATTTTGTGGCAGGGCATGAGCTTCCATAAGTCACTGCTCACTTCTTCAGATACAGCTAGAATGTGAGTCCATCTGTACTTACATCTTGGAGAGTGAAGTGATTTCCGACCCCAAATGACAATAGCAAGGATTGGTAATAAGAGAAGAAATCTATGTCACAATCAGTGTTCCCTCAAAGCTGAGTTAGTGTGAGCTAGCTCACAGTCTTTTAGCCTCTGGCTCACAATTTTTGTCTTAGCTCAGGAAGGAGGGCTCCAGAACAAACTAATTTATGCAGTAGCCAAATTGCCCGCTCACAAATTTAATGCCAATAGCTCACAAAGTAGAATTTTTGCTCAGAAGACTCCATAGCTTAGAGGGAGCATTGGTCTCAATTCAATCCAGGAGTTTGCATTGTCTTGAGCTTTATTGTTGTTGTTCAGTCGCACAGTCGAATCCAACTCTTCACGACCCTATGGACCACATCATGCCAAGCCCTCCCCGTCTTCCGTCGTGCTCTGGAGTTTGCTTAATTTAATGTTCGTTGCCTCAATAACACTGTCTAACCATCTCATCCTTTGCTGTCCCCTTCTTCTGTTACCTTCAATCTTTCCCAGCATCAGGGTCTTCTCCAGTGAGTGCTCCCTTCTCATTTGGTGGCCAAAGTATTTGAGCTTCAGCTTCAGTGTTTGGCCTTCCAGGGAACAGTCAGGGTTGAATTGTTTATTATCAGCTACAATTCAGCAGTCTCACTTTCTAATCTCCCTTCGAAATTCCTTTGTAGGAGAAGTGCTACTCTTAGGTCAGCAACTAAATGTCCTGGAAGGTTAAAATGTTCCCCCACTGGTATTTGAATGTTGTGGTTTCTAATAGCAGTAGAAAGACCAAGAGACCGGTAGTGCCTTAAAGACTAACAAAAATTGTGGTAGGGTATGTGCTCTCATGAGTCACTGCTCACTTCTTCAGACTTATTTCCATGTATTCTTTGCATCTTCCTGGACTGAATCCTCCTGGACCAAATTGAGACCTAGGTTTCTTGTCTCATTACAAGTACTGATATCTCCATACCTACTACCCCTCTGCATGTCACACCTAATCCAATCATGCCTGCTATTGCCATTTAACATCTGAAATCATCTTTAGAAAGTTTATATCTCCAGTACCTCATGTTGCATTTTATGGCAAACGTGGCCCAGCCTGACAAAGTGACATTTATGTCAGATCCGGCCCTCGTAACAAATGGGTTTGACATCTCTGATATAGTCATATGTAATGGCACAGAAGTTAGACATCCGTGGGTTAAGTACTGCTAATAAGAAAGTAGCAATGTCCTTTCAAGGTGTCCAATGTTTTCCCTCTAGAGATTTTAGCAAAGTTATCTGGATACAGTTGTATGGTCAGTAAAAAAAAACTTGTGGACTTTCTTTGGATTCAATAGGAGTGCACTGTTGTGGCTGGAGTTGCATTTATACTGTTAACATAACAGTGTGACACTACTGAGCACCAGATATACAGTACCATGTTTTTAGAAGACACAGATGTAGTGGCTGTCTCTGTATTAAGCCCTTCTCTTTAGATTATGTGTATCTGTACTCCCAAGACAGCAATTAGTACACCTTAATTCTGATGCCTGCTGGGGCCTAAGATAGTGTGTGGGTCTTGGAAGAAGAGGCTTACTTTTAAAACATGAGCTCACAAGGCAGACACACATCAGTTATGCCATGGCCTAGATCCCTCATCGACAATATAACATAACTAGGAGTAAGGCCCATTGTGGGAAGAAATAAGAGATCTAGAAGGAAGCTCCAGGTGAGTGTCCTGACTGTGGCTTGTGGGACAGCAGAGGGAAGGGGAAAATAGAGGGAGGCAAGCCATGTTTATTTCTTTCTGCTTAGCTATAAGGCAGGGCTGTCTCAAGTCATTTTGCTGCCCCAAATGGGTAGTATGGGAGGACAGCCTCATGGTAACAGGTATGGTTCCCTCCACTCCGACTTATGTTGATTTGGGGCTATGCAGTAGCAGCTAAGGTAGAAAAGCACCTCCTCCTATGCCATGTCTTCTGGGTTCCAAGGGTCTGGAAAGCTATTCCATAGCCAGTTACAGGGTTGCCAACTCTGGGTTGGGAAATACCTGTAGATTTGAGGGGTAGAGCCTGGGGAGGGGAGGGAAGGGTTTGGGGGGGCAGAGGGACCTCAGCAGGGTATAATGCCATAGAGTCCATTGCCCAAAGCAGCCATTCTCTCCAGGAGAAATGATCTTCGACATCTCCAGGTGCTGCCTGGAGGCTGGCAATACTAAGGGGAGGGCCAGACCTGTAGATTTGAGAGGTAGATTTGGGGTGTGGAGGGACCTCAGCAGGGTATAATGCCATAGAGTCCATTGCCCAAAGCAGCCATTATCTCCGGGAGAACTGATCTTGGAGATCTCCAGGTGCTGCCTGGAGGCTGGCAATACTAAGGGGAGGGCCAGACATGTAGATTTGAGGGGTAGAGCCTGGGGAGGGCAGGGTTTGGGGTGCGGAGGGACCTCAGCAGGGTATAATGCCATAGAGTCCACTGCCCAAAGCAGCCATTATAATAGCTGGGAAATTTTCTGTAGGGGAAATGATGTGCTTTGGCTGGGGAACACTGTGATTTCTGGGAGATCTCCAGGCCCCACAGGGATATTGGCAACTCCAGTGACCATTTAAGGGAAGACTGAGATATGTTTCGACTGGCTATTGGGGGGAGAGGAACAGCAAACTGTTTAGAATACTGGAGGCGAGACTCAGGCAACGCAGCCAATGGATAGGGACAGCTTCTGAGTGACAGATCAGGGAGCCAACTGATTTGGGAGCGTGTGAAATGTTAGAGGAGTCCATGACCAAAACAGAATTATTATATAGAGAGATATCTCTGATGAATTTATACATTAGCAGCTTTGTATACAGAGTATTTAGCTCACCAAATCAGCATATTTTAAATGGGGAAAAAAGAGAAGAGGAAGTAAAACTGAATACACAAGAGTGTGGATCTCTATCACACAGATGGGGATCTAAGCAAACAAATAAGGATGGGTTTTTCAGGCTGCAGAGAAGAAAAGACCTGCTTGAATAAGGCAGGTAAGATTTGTTCTCCGATTGCCCATAAGGAAGACAGCCACACCTGCACTAACATTATTGTTCCATGATCTCAGGGGAGGGATAGTGTACTGAAGGCAGGCTGGCTCATTGTGATAGATGGCAGCTGACTGAACTGCAAGCTGCTCATTATCTTCTAAAGGTTCCACCTTTGTTCTCTGTGTCCCTCCTCCTTAAACTGGAGGTGGGAAAATAGCTCTGATAGACTAGGGCTGCATTCAAGGAGAGCTAGCATGATATGAGAGAATTTGGATTTTCCTTTCTTTGCGAGAGTTGGAAGGGAAACCTGTCTGTAGAAGTGGGAAATGTTTTCAGCACATGTGGGGCAGAGGAGTGGCAATCAAAGATTATGAGGTGGGAAATTTTCCACTGTTTTATTTTGCCGCAGAAAAAATTCCATCCAAAGATTGTTTCATAAAATGAACAATAAATGGATGCCATTGGCAATACAAGCTTGATTTTTTCAAAGTTGTAATTGATTTTTTTTCCAGGGGACTATCCCTAAGAATTGTTTCAGAGAACACATACAATTTTTTCTGGTTTATAAACTGGGGGAAGGAACAATAAAACAGCAAATCCACATAAAAATCAAGTTAAGATCGTCTGTGCACTTCAAATCAAAACCAAAGTTAATTCTCTCGCATGGACAGGATATTGTAGTCACCAGTCTGGTAGTGATAATGGTGCCCGGTGTGACCTCTATGGAAGAGAATTAAATTCCACTGAAACAGATGAGTGGACAACCATGTCCACAATTTATCATGCACAGGGAGTGCTAAAATTATTGTGGCATCCTAAACAGAATTACACCTTTCTAAGTCCACTTAAGTCAATGGCCTTGGAAGAGTGTGACTATGGTTAGAATGACACTGTTAGGTAAATCAATAGTTTTCAGTGGCTTCAGTTTTTATAAATTAATTTTTTTAAATGTAAGGAATGTACACACTGTATTGTCCTTAATTTTTTAAAAGTATTATTTCAATAAAAATAATCCCCATATAAAGCTTTGAATTTGCTGAAGTATTACATCAATGCAACACTTAACCACCCCCCTCCAATTTGCTGCTTCTAGGACATAAAATTAACAAGGGATATATTTAAATTTTATTAAAGTGAGTCAAAATAAATATGCCAAATCAGATCATGCTCTAGAACACTGGAAAATTTTCCAATTCAGTTTTCCCACCATAAATTTTTTTCCCCTCGGCTTGATCGGTACAAGACAATATCACAGAAGTTCATCTCATTTTACCAACAGAATAGGCATAGACCTCTGCAAAGTTACAAAAGGACACCTAAACTCATGGAATTACCAGGGTGGATCCTTCCCCTACCCTCTGACTCCACTGGGCAAAGTCTGAAGCCTCCTTCCAGCTCATATAGCCTTCATCCAACATCAGTGTCTCTTCTGTTGGATGAAGAGCCACTTAGGAGGCTCTCTGGAGGATGGTTGGAGCCACCCCAGTGTCAGGAGGACCCTTGATTATGGCTTCAGTCAGCATGTTGTTGTGGTTAGAGTGTCAGACAGGATCTGGGAGACCTAAATTCGAATCCCCACTCTGCCATGGAAGCTTGCTGGATAACCTTGAGCCAGTAATTCACACTCAGCCTAACCCTACCTCACAGGTTTGCAGTGAGGATAAAATGGAAAAGGGGAGAATGCTGTAAATCATGTTCGGTTCCCATTAGGAAGAAAAGTGGGGTATAAACAAATATCTGTATGATTTGTCCATGCATTTCTACAGAATTCAAATCTCCCCTTGCAACCATAATAACCTGCATCAGGGCTTTTTTTTTTTTTGATTTAGATGGAACTCAACTCTCAAGAGGGAAATGAAGTTTTCAATCTGTATAATAACCAGGGCTCTAGTCGGGGGGGAGCTCTCAGGTACGGAGCTCCGGAAGAGAACCTCTAGGGGGCGGGGCGGTCACGTGGTGAAGCCCCGCCCCCTTCTTTACCCCGCCCTCTGCTTCGATCCTCATTCCGTTTGGGAATGAGGATGAAGCAGGAGGGTAAGTAGCCGGGCCTTCTGACACACTTCCGGTGATGTCAGGGGGTGTGGCCTTCTGTCACTTCCGGTGATGCCAGGGGGCGTGGCATATGCAAATAAGTTATGCTAATGAGTTATGCTAATGAGCTCCGGCAGCTCTTTTTCTACAACAAGACCCCTGATAATAACAGTCATGAACTTTTAAATATTTTTAAAATAATTTTGTCAAAGAGGTTCTGGAACTCCATTCTGATGCATTCCCCCAGGAAAAAAGCCCTGGGCTGTATGGCCAAGGCTGTAAAAGTATACTTCTAGGACAACAAAGGCTTTAATTTAGCTGGAAACCAATGTTTTTTTCTCACTACAGCATCCAGTTAGCAAGTATGCTCATTCTGGAACTATGTGATTTGTAGAAATTGTAAGTTTGCTTTTTTTTCTTGATGCTGTAATAGGTATTAGAAGCAATGTGTCAGCTCATAAATACCCGTGCAAATACCCTTTTAAACTGGCATTTTATTAATTTTATTCTTCAACAAAACTTGTACAAAGCATCCGAGGTTTTTAATATAAGACCAAACATCAAACACATAATTTTGTCAATGGCACAAAGCATTCAATGGTAGGAAGAGGTCATACACACCTTTGCAGGTCCACAAGACCTTGCAGCCTTCTGAAACAGAACATTAACTTTGATGTAGTGTGGAGGCCAAGCTGGGTTTTTAGTAGATAAAATTCAAAACTCAAAGAAGATGCTTTATCCTCTGGATTGTCCAGCTGCTATTAAGTGTCCTTTCATTTTAATAAAAGAAACATTTCTGGTGACAACAATTGATTTGGGGATCATTTTTTCCAGTATTGTACAAAATACTGCCCAGGTCAAAGTAGAAAATCTAACTGCCATTGCAAGGAGTATGGAAAGACATTTGGGCTTTACAAGATTTGTATTTAACTACTCGAGGTGATTCAGGCATTTTACTTTTTAAAAAGAGCCATGCTTGTCATAGCATCTTAGCAATGGTTTATAGTTTCTGTAATGACTTGTTTATCCATACATCAGTGTGTCTCAAAGGAAGAGGTGGAGGAGGAAATGGAGAATGACTTGTGCTAAACATTAAGGGATGCTATAAAATAGATCTTCTTGGGGACACGAATATTAATTCACTGAGACAACCAGCTCAAAAAAGCATGTAAGACAAGTTATTTCCTACAGCACCAGCTGGTAACTTGCTTGTTATAGGTAGGGGAGGGGAACTGGATAAGCATGAACAAAAACAGCTCTTGAGGTCCTGGCCTAAGCATCCAAGATTTCCAAAAGCAAGAACCAACAGTTATGGGAAAGAACAATGTTTATGATATGGAAAAGTCCATAACAGAGTTTGGGTGGTAGAATCTTAAATATATATAATTTGCCACAACTTAAATTGATGACTGGTCAAGTCATATTTATAATGCCTCAAAAACTGCTCAAGGTATCTATCCCCCCCCCACACACACACATAAAATTCAAATACCACAGCTGTCTTTTACACAGACACGTAGGCTTTAATGCAACAGTTTGATTCAAACATACCACCTTTGGTATCACACAAATAAGCCCCAGGGGTCTGCACAACCCCCCCTTCCCTTCCCTTGATGCTCCGTTTCTCTCCCTCTCATCCAGACTTATGGAAAACAGTTCTGCAATGGCAACCCATAGTTTGTTGTGCAAATCATAGCTTACCTGAAAACTGTGGCTTCCAGTTCTGGTTTGCAGAGAAACAGTAGTTTGGCACAAACCACTATTTGCCTGGTTCTGTGTAACATAAACCATGGGTCACAACAAATCAAGAAAAGAAGGAACTGAAATGCACAAAATGTTCCTGAAATTCTAAACCACTGCTTGTCATTATGTTGGAACCCAGCCAGTGTGTTCGTTCGATAGAAGGTCATGGATTTCATTTACATGTATGTTACTTTTGTGTTTAAAATTGTAAACCAGATTTTTTTAAAAGTTAATTTTACTACAACTTTTAAAAAAATAAAACCTTTTTTTAAAAAGTCTTATTTTAAATTGATTATTTATTCTGCTTATCTATTATACTGCAAATTGAAAGTATTGCATACTTCACAGGCATTGTATTTGCCCTCACAGTGCCTGCAAGACAAGAGGAACGAATGTTCTTACCCTTTAGGTACAGGATGAAAGAGAAAAACTTGCTCAAGATAACATATAAACTCTATAAAAGACCACACTGAATCTCATATTAATACTCATTACAGGAGTTTTCTTTCTTGGATTTCCTACTTTCAGTCAATCACAACCTAAAAATAAAACAAACAAACACTGATAATCTTGAGACTATTATTGCACAGTTGTAACAATTGAAGGAAATAGTAAGACATTAGGCTAAGGTTTTTTCTAATGTGGACAAAATTAAAAGGCAAAGCCATCCCACTAAATGAAATCAAAGCACATCTACAGGCATGCAACTGTCAACTATATAATTATCTAAGACTCCTTAAAGATGAGGTCTGTAGGGCCAGTGTGGTGTAATGGTTAGACTGTTGGACTAGGATCTGGGAGAACCAGGTTTGAATCCCCACTCGTGCCATGGAAGCTTGCAGGGTGACCTTGGTCCAGTCACAGCCTCCCAGCCTAACCTACCTCACAGGGTAGTTGTGATGACAGTATGGAGGAGAGGAGAATGATGTAAGCCACCTTGGGTCCCCACTGGGGGGAAAGGTGGGGTATAAATGAAGTCATTAAATTACACAGAACTTGTGTGAAGTATTTCTTCCTGAAAGAGGCCATTGGCACTCACAGGATTTTACTGTGGATACTGAGAAAACAGTGCTGGGCATCTGATATCCCAGTACTAGGCAGAAAATAAAACTGCTACCACGAGGCAAGACATTTTGCCTTTTACCCTAAGAACTCAAGGCTGCCAGAGAACAGCAGAAGTGACAACCTTATTCACAGTGCATCCAGCATGCCAGAGACACCATTTTGTAGAAGAGCAAAAAGATAGCTGAAAAACAATGCATGGGCATGTGATCAAGATGATTTTTTTAATGTTGGAAGCTGTAGTCAGAGATGGCACCAGTATGGTAGCACAAGAGCACCCCCCCCCCAAAAAAAAGGCTAGATGTACTCCTTCTAACCCTGTAGAGGATCATTGAGCTTATTATCTTTGGATCCTCTACAGTTGTAGCACTGATCCATGGCTATGAGGCAAAGCAGGCTGGGTCCACTGGATGGCTTGTGATGACACAAACAGCTGCCCCATATCTTGAATTTCACACTTTTGATATTGAAGACAGGAACCATTTTGGACTCTGCTGCAGAAGCAGAGCCGGTAGAGAAATTAGGGAAGAAAACTGATTTTCTTTTCGGAAGAACAAATTTGGGGAGGAAAGATGGAATCAAGTAAGAAATAATTTTTGCATGAAAAGGTGAGTTGGGGGGAATCTGGAAAGGAAGTTACTATTTTGGGAGAGGTTAATTGAAGGATAAATTACCTTCAGGTATGTGGAAGGAAATATATTGGTGGAAACAAATGCTGGAGAGATGAATTTATTTTTATTTATTTATTTAAGCATTTAAGCATGAGCCTGGAAAGGCGGGGTGGGGGGGTTAGGGGAATCACTTCATGTGTGGGAATCACTTCATGTGTGGCAGAGGAGTCGTGACTGGGATTGGTTGTGGCATAAGAATGTAAGAAGGTCCCTGAAGGATCAGATTATTAAGCCCTGCCTAGTTCAGCATTCTGGTTCCTTAAAACAGTGGCCAACTGGATGCTCACAAACAGGGTATATGAAGAGCCTTTCTCGTTTGCCCCTCCCTAGGAGTGGATACTCCAGAAACGAAAGCAAGATGACCTCTGTGTACATGCAGCCCTGTTTTAGCTATTGTTAGAGGACGGCGGAAGACAGGAGGGCCTGGCGGGAGATGATCCATGGGGTCGCGAAGAGTCGGACTCGACTGTGCGACTGAACAACAACAACAACAACAACAAGGACTACTGAAGCCTCAGTGAAACTCGGAAAACAAGATTCTACCATACGTAGTAGCACTGGTTCACACAATGGCTACAATTGAGAAGACTGTGGCATCTACAGATTTAGAGCCACTCCCAGTTTCATTTTATGCAAAGCGATCTTCTCTATACCAAACAAAGGAGAATATGTGATAGGAGATGCTTCAACAATGTCTTCCACCCAATATCCTGTGTAAATTAGTCTGACTCTGACACACCCCATGAAACCCAAAACTCTAGAAAACAGCTCTGCAGGGCATATGTCTAGGCTGTATGAATTAGTAATACAAGAGACACTCATCTATGTATGCAAACACCGGAAAGCCTCCCACGCCCGCAAAGTGTAACATAAGAAACTACCTTTATTCTAAAGTAATTTCCTTTTGTTGTTGGTATCCAACAGAAATTCACAACAGATCACTGTATTTACTTGGTAGATCACGATGTCATGTAGCACACTGCGTATTAAAATACCTTGTGTTATATTAGTCTTGCAGAGCTGTTTGTGAGACTCTGAACATTTTTTCAACTGAAAATGTTCCCCTATGTATTCAAAGACACACACAGAATCCATATTCCTTCACCACTTACACTTCAGGTAACTTAAGTCCTCAATAAGCTCTCTATGGCCCGCTTTTAGTGTCACGTAAAGTTATTTTGTCTTTTTAAGCAGGTTTGTTTTACCTGGAGTAGTTGATTTAAAAAATCTTCTTATAAACATACCAGTTAACATTATGATCTTGTGGGCAATGTGTATAACTGGACAGAGAACTTGCAAGAAGACAATATTAGCATTAATTAGCTATTTTAAACTAGTGAATGTCTTTTCTTTAGAACCAATTTAAATTTACTGTAGCCAATTAAAGAAACGAGCACAATTGTTATTAGGGAAGCCTACACTAAAACTCCTTGATTACCCAGGTTATAGATGCAATCCTATGCATGTTAATTCAGACAAAGATCCACAGAGTTCAGTGGTGTTTAAGGTAAAGGTTCCCTTGCTCGAAAGCCAGTCGAATCCGACTCTAGGGTTGCGGTGCTCATCTCTGTTTCAAAGCCGAAGAGGCAGCGCTGTCCGAAGACATTTCCGTGGTCATGTGGCCAGCATGACTAAACACCAAGGCGCACAGAACACTGTTACCTTCCCACCTATTTATCTACTTGCAATTTCTTGCTTTCGAACTGCTAGGTTGGCAGGTGCTTACTCCCACATAAATGCACAGAGAATTGCAGCTTGGGAAGTTATTTTCCTCAGTTGTAAGTAAAGCTACTCATAATTTATACTGAACGTTTTCATGCCAACTGATGGTTTTATAGTTACCAAAGCATCCTTCACCCGTTACTGCCTATTGAAATGCCATGTTCAGATGCAACAGGTATTATCTTAAAAAACATGGGCTAGCTGGCAACCCTGCTTTCTTTGGGTTTAAAAAACCTGGCTGGTTCTAAAATGATTGCTGTGTAGGGTTTTGGCAAAACATATACCTACCCACAGATGTACAGCTAAGAGCCAACTATTTTATGAACAGGAGATTCAGTCTGCCTGCAACAAAATACAATTATGTTACCACAGCATTCATCCCAAATTTCATCATGTAAGAACCAAAAACAGCAGCTTGGTGTATTAAAGATCTACATGTTACTTTAATAGTACAGTATTTATTTGGGACTGACAGGTGAGGAGAGAGTTGGAAAATGGCCAAGAAGCAACTGAGCCAGGAAAAATGTCCAAAATAGTTTGATATTTCAAACAAAAGGTGCATTAATCTGTAATACAAAGCCCTCCCCATGAAAATAAAATTTAGATATGCATATTAAAAATGATAATTAGTTCACTTCTGTTCTGTAATTTTTTTCTCCCTCTTTTAAATTAATACCAATGATATAATGAGCTTTTGAATGTTTCTTAAAAGACCATCCTGCAAGACCCAACACATTAAAAAAGTCTCACATCCAAATACCCCAAAACATCTTTTTCAAGTAGTAAGGATGAGACACAATGAGTCCAAGGCTGGCTCCTGGAACAAAGCTAAAACACACATCTCAAGGCCCTGTAAAACCATTCAGTCAGTTTTTCTCTGCATACTTTGTAGGAAGGGGATCAACACAACAAAAGGGGCTAAACACATACAGACCATAGGCATGCTGAATACCACAGACCTATGCACTAGAAAGAGAGGAGTCCTATAAAAAAGTGGGATTTGCACAGCAATTTCAAAAGGAGACAGATGTGGCCTCCTGGCCAGGCCCAGAGCCAGAAAATTTGTATGGGGAGGGGCAAATGAGTACAGTGGTGGTGACTACATCATTATTTATTTATTATGGAGTTAAGAGGCAGTGCAACGTCTCTACAAGGGATCATTCTACAAAGAAGGTTAAATGATAATCCATTTTGTATAAAACCAAACATCCCCTCCCTTTTACACTTGATGAACAGAATCTTGTAAATGCATGAAGATCCCCACCCCCATATTTTCCCAATTGCACTTTCCTAGGTTGTAGTATGCCAAATGGAAATCCCCACCTCCACCAGTGTTATCACCATAAAGTGTCTGTGTCTCACCCCCTCCCAATCCCCAAACGCTGCTCTAGATTGGCTCCACATAGCTCACTATAAGGACTTAAGGATCGCTATAGGCATGCAGGCTGGAATGCAATAGAGTTGCCAACCTCCAGACTCCCCTCTACAGATACAGAAATCGACTCCCACCCCACGCTGAGCCCAAAACAGAAGGCAAAATTGTTGCCAGCACCAATTCATTGCCACCATTTTACAGAGATATTAAAAGCTGTGATGCCCCGATCCACTGTGGACTTGTGGGGCAGAACTCTTTTTCTTTCCCTCAACCCCAAGTGTTTCCAAGGGCGAGAACAGCTGCATGGGCACCAGCACACACTGTAAAATGGTCATGAGTCCCCTTGTGAGAGGCAAAATACAGAGGCTGCTGCTTGCCACCCACCCCCTCTGATTCCAACCACCTTTGAACACTTCCCACACAGGCTAAAATAGAGTCCCCCCCAAAGCTTCTACCTTAATGTGCTACGGTGCTACACATCAGAGGAATCCATAACTCACATGAGCTAGCAAGCTAAGGCAGGAAAAGGACTATGTGGCTATCATCATACACACAATTAGACCTGCCATAGGCACGAATGCCGGGTGGATTTATAGTGCACGATCAGACATCTGGGAAGCACCCTGCAGCCATCGACAACCCATTCTGCTCTGCTGCAGAAGTGGACTTAAAAGACTCTGGGGAAAATCCGGTAGTAAATGGGTTGCAACGGGCCACAGATGGACTTTCCCGTGTCTGATCACTCTAGCTCTCATGGCCGTCAGGATGGTCTGATCAGGCCATCCCGACTCTATGCCGTTGTTTTTTCCCTCCTTCTCAGTATGTGCATCATCGCAAACTCCATAGGGAGCCCTTAGTGTGGAGATGCGGATTCATTGATTCCTCGTTTAAATGCATTGGAATCAAACAGCAAAAAAACCCCCCAACCCTGACTGACCTGTGGTTGCGTCTGATCACGCAATGGTGTGCTGTGCCCACAGCTTCCAAGGACTGTGTGATCGCGCAACTGCAGGTCCATTTCCTCTGGAGGATATAGCTTCGCTTCCTCCCCACACTTTATCTTGCGCATGTGACTGCAACCTGTCCAGGGGCCAGTTTGGTGTAGTGGTTAATTGTATGGACTCTAATCTGGGAGAACCGGGTTTGATTCCCCACTTCTTTACTTGCACCTGCTGATGTGACCTTGGGTCAGTCACAAGCTCTGGCACAGGTGTCCTTGAAAAAGAGCAGTTTGTGTCAGAGTTCTCTCAGCCCCACCCACCTCACAGGGTGTCTGTTGTGGGGAGGGGAAGGGAAAGGAGTTTGTAAGCTGCTCTGAGACTCCAAGTGAAGGGCAGGGTATAAATCCAATCTCTTCTTCTTCTTCTTCTGTGTGTAAGTGTAAGGTGATGCACACTCGGACAAAAAATCCCAACTTCAAGTATAGGCTGATGGGGACTGAACTTGCTCAGAGTGAGAGGAGAAAAGACCTTGGGGTCGCAGCAGATAGCTCAATTAAAGTGTCAATCCAGTGTGCTGCAGTGGTGAAAAAGGCAAACTCTGTGTTAGGGATTATTAGGAAAGGGACTGAGAATAAAACGACCACTGTTGTAATGCCCCTGTATAGATCTATAGTGCAGTTTCATTTGGAATACTGTGTACAGTTCTGGTCACCATATTTCAAAAAGGACATTCCAGAGCTGGAAAAACTACAGAGGAGGGCAACCAAGATGATTAGGGGGGTTGGAGCACCTTGCCTATGAGGAAAGGTTGAAGAGTCTGGGACTTTTCAGTTTAGAAAAGAGACGACTAAGGGGGGACATGATAGAGATTAATAAAATTATGCATGGGATGGAGAGAGTTGACAAAGAGAAATTTTGCTCCCTCTCCCAAAATACTAGAACTCGAGAGCATCCAATGAAGCTGATGGGCAGTAGGTTCAGGACAGACAAAAGGAATTACTACTTTACACAGCAAGTGATTAAAATGTGAAATTTGCTGCCAGAGGATGTAGTGATGGCCACAGGGCTCTTCTTATACTTGCTTTGTCTTACTTCCCTTCCTGAAATTACTGCATTGAGAACTACTTCCCAGGCAAGTATTAATTATGTTAATAGGTTCCCCACACACTATACAGAGCTTTTATAGGCTACTCAGTTCAGTTAGAAAAGTTCTGTTCTTGCAAGGAGTTATGCATGCAAATATATCCAATGCAAACTCACAATACTACTTGGGGTCCATCAGTAAGGGCGTAAGTCTCTACTCCTACTTATGGCTACTTTAATCCAGCCAAGCAAATAGGGAAAGCAAGCTGCTGAAGCCAGCATGTTGTGTTGCAACAAGCTTCATGCTTATCAAATACACCTCTGCAAGGCTACGACAATGGCGTGACAGCTGAATTAGAGACTGTTGAGTGATAGTGAGATATTGAAAAAATGGTATTTAGCAGAGATAAGTGGGCTTGAAGCTCAACATCAAAAAAACTAAGATCATGGCATCCGGCCCCATCACTCCTTGGCAAATAGAAGGGGAAGTCGTGGAAGTGGTGACAGACTTCACGTTCCTGGGATCCCAGATCACCGCAGACTGTGACAGCAGCCATGAAATTAAAAGACGCCTGCTCCTTGGGAGGAAAGCGATGGCGAACCTAAACAGCATGATAAAAAGCAGAGACATCACCCTGCCAACAAATGTCCGCATGGTCAAAGCAATGGTATTCCCAGTAGTCATGTATGGCTGCGAGAGTTGGACTATAAGGAAGGCCGAGCACCGAAGAATAGATTCTTTTGAACTATGGTGCTGGAGAAGACTCTTGAGAGTCCCTTGGACTGCAAGAAGATCCAATCAGTCAATCCTAAAAGAAATCAACCCTGACTGTTCCCTGGAAGGCCAGATAATGAAACTGAAGCTCAAATACTTTGGCCACCAAATGAGAAGGGAGCACTCACTGGAGAAGACCCTGATGCTGGGAAAGATTGAAGGTCAAAGAAGACGGGGACGGCAAAGGATGAGATGGTTGGACAGAGTCATCGACGCAACGAACATGAAATTGAGCCAACTTCAGAGGACAGCGGAAGACAGGTGGGCCTGGCGTGATCTGGTCCATGGGGTCGCGAAGAGTCGGACTCGACTGTGCGACTGAACAACAACAAAGTTAGTCCAGCAGAGCCAGAGTAAAATAATTCAGACTGAGAGTCCATGTGTGATTAAAATATAAAGTTTTTACTAAATTCTAGCATGGGAAGGGTAACTGGGATGAAAATAACAACAGAGCATAATCGGCTACATCCTTACTCTACAAAGACAAAACTAGAAGAGAGAATGGCTACTCTTCTTGTTCTTCAGAACACCAAAACAAAGATGGGAAAAGAAGCCATAAAATGGTAATATACCTTGACACTTTAGTCCCAATCAGGGAATCCTACAGCTAAAGAACATTGGTTACATGAGAAACATGTGACTTCCTGTGAGTAACATAAACATTTAACCCCAGATATACTGAGTGTTTTCAACTTGTAATACCCAAGAGAGACCCACCCATGCTTCAAGATGAATAACAAGGAACGTGCCTTCCAGTGACATGTACAAAGACATTTTTGAGATTCGAAATACACTTCAGTAGACCAGGCTTGGGGCCACCTTCCAGAATGTGATTACACCAGTGTTAAAGGAAGGTAGTAAATGTTAATTTCCAATTGATATATAAAAAACAGCGGCTATGATGTGATCTATTCCCTTATAAGAACAACCTTTTAGGTTATAAATACAGTCGTCTTCTTCCACACATGCCATTTTAATGTTACTGCAGTGTTTCCTAAGTATTATGAAATCACATCCTCTCTTCTAAATTTGCTAAATCTTCTGTTCCCCCTAATCCAGCATGTCCCATACTTCTTTCCCACTTGTCCAGCTTCTCAACACATGCTACTTCAATGCCCCCTCAGCCAACTTCTTCACACATGACATCTCTCCCTAGGTCCTACCGTTCCCCCTCCTATTCTCTAGATCGCTAGCCTGAAAATGTTTGTCAGGACTCCTTCAAACACTTCTCCCTTCCAGAAAACATTCCATGTGTACATACCTACAACTTGGGAAACTCTGACCTCAGACTGTTTATAAGCTGATTATTCTCAATAAGATAAAGAAGTATTTTCATCCCTTGCACAAACACAGAAGTTGCCAATGCTCCACAGTTTGAATAACATTTGCTTATAGAAAAACACTAGACATCATTTCAGGCCACTGGTCCAAATGCAGGTGAAGTCCAAAGTCCAGCATTAGAAATGAAACAAGTGGGGACCTGCTAATTCTCCCATCTCTGCTTTCCCCCCTCTTCCCTACTTCTCTCACACTCTCTCTTCTTCCTGCTACCCCTTTTCTTACTCTCGCTCTCTCCTCCATGTCTGTCACTTCCTTTCTGCCCCCACCCCATCACTCTTTCTGCCCGTCACTCTCCCAGCCTCCCACCTCCTCCCCCCCACACACACACAGCAGCTTAAAGCAGAGGTGACAGCAGCCACTCTCCAGGAATCACAACGGATTGCCCAAATACAGAGATCAGTCCCTCTTAGGGCTGCCAGCTCCATGTTGGGAAATACCTGGAGATCTGGGGGTGGAGCCTTGGGAGGATGACGTTTGAGCTTGGAAGTGACCTCAGCAGGGTATAATACCAGAAACTCTACCCTTCAAAGCAGTCATTTTCTCCAGGGGAACTGATCTCTGTCATCTGGAGATCAGTTGTAATTCCAGGAGATCTCCAGCCCTCACCTGGAGGTTGACAACATTAGTTCCCCTGGAGGAAATGATGGCTTTAGAGGGTAGAGTCTATGGTGTTATAGCTGTCTGAAATCCCTCCCCGCCTCAATCCCCACCACCCCTAGGCTCCACCTCTCAAATATCCAGGAACTTCCCAACCTGGAGTTGGCATCCCTATCTCCTTCCCATCCAACAGCCAACCTAACTTTATCTGCCCCTCTGTCTTCAGCTTTCCATCTCCTTTCTCCCTGCAGCTTCTACTGAGGAAAACTATAGTCTTTCTTCCACAGTGGGGACTAAAGCAGTTTATTCTTGCCTCCTTTTCATCTGCACAACAACCCTATGAGGTAGGTTAGGCTGAAAGTATGTGACTGGTCCAAAATATCCCAGTGAGCCTTCACAGCAAGATGGGGATCTAAACCTGGGTCTCGCAAACCCTACTCTGACCATTATACTACACTCACAGGGTGGCTGCTGTTGAACAGTAGCAAGCAGCCAGGCCTAGTTGAATCATGCATGTCAGGTGATCTCAAGTCCCTCAGACTTTACCACAGAATCTCCAGGAATTTCCCAACCTGAAGTGGGCAATCCTAGTCCCAGGCCTGGCTCCAACCCCACTGATATTTAGCCATTCATACTGCAGGAGGAATCCTCCCCAATCCCAGATCTAGTCCTGCTTTTTGCCCCCCCCCCCCGTCTGCCTGCCTGCCTGCCTACCCCACCCCCCTCTGGATGTTGCCTGGAGTCAATCCCTGCAGCAGCCATTTCAAAAGGTTTTTTAAACTTTTTGGATTTTTCTGCAGCCCCACAGAGTCCCCTGATTCTGTAGAAAAACCTGTTGGGGGAGAATGTGTCCCCTATCTGCAGAAATAAGTATGGACATGCAGAGGGGACTGTTGAGAATTAGATATACAGATGGCCAGTATGTCACTCAGGTCCCAGCTCAGCCACAGACACACTAGGTTGCCCTCATGAGTCCTTCAGTTCCCCACATGTAAAAGAAAATTAGAACAGTGACACACCTCATAAGGCTACCATGAGAAAGAACAGTATAAGAAAATGCTGTTATATACCATGAATATTAAGGTAAAGGTGAGATAGAAATTTCAGTAAGTTTTCTAAACTGGCCTTGGAGAATTTAGTATGAATTGATTTAAAATCAATCCATGAGTTCAATGGGATTCACTAGAACTGCAGCCCTACATGGATGGAGCTTAGGGGGCGCAGTCACCCATGGGAGGTTGACTTGAGAGGGACTTTTCCATGGAGGCCTGAGTGTTCTACAATTCACTTCCAAAACAGACTGGTTCCACGTAACAGTGTTATCTTCTCTTATGCATATTGTTTAGTGTTGCATTACATTGGTTATTGGAGGATGGTACAAGGTTGGATATTCTATCATAAAAGAGGTTACAATTATTTACACAGTATCCACACTATAGTATATAGGTATAAGGCAAATATAAGATTTGTTGTAAAGTAAAGCAATGTAACTCATTCGACTTGTTATTTTATTGTTAAAGCAAGAAGGAATATGTTGTTGTTGTTATGGTAATAATATGTATGAATTAGTGTTTAAAATGAAAAAAAATACTTATAAAAAAGTGAAATAAATCATTTTAAAGAAGTTAGAAAGAAAATCCTTGTGTTCTACTCGCACTTTACTGTACAAGCAAGGTTTATTAGTCAGCATATCCAAAATGAATGGATGAGAATGGAGTGCCAGCTACTTACATGTTTGTAAGTCTGATCAAAAGTAAATTCAAAAGAAAAACTGCATCTCTCAGTAGCTACTGCCACTAGATTCCATGACCAGCAGTTTAACATTTTCACCACATGGGCTGGGAATTAAATGAGTCTTTTCCTTTTTGTTCTCTTGCCAATGGCACACACCACAAACGTCACTCTCCAGTAAGTACCTTAGTTTTTCATGGCTTATTTCTCCTGCCCTTATTGTCTCTATGAAGGTTTTCCAAGCTGGGGTGCAGGGCACTGCCAGGAGTTCTTTAATTAACTTCACCTCCACTGACAACAAACTCACCATTTAAAGGGCATCCTTTCAAAACTAGGCAAAGGGAACAACCAGTGTTCTCTAACTGGTGTGTTCTTCCAACAGAAAATTCCCTCCTTCAACTGGGGGACTTGGGTCATGAAAACATTGAGATAAAACAATTCCTTTCACCCTCCAGCCAGCCCAGTGGCCCCAAAGTCCTCTTAAATGGCAAGACAGATACCAAACTCTTAATTTTACACAAGCCATTCCCTCCCTTGACCTCCATATGCCACCCCACTAGGAGGCAACTTTGCCAAATGTTATGCCCACCCCACTTCTGCTTTCTTGACTGACAAAATGACCTAGGGGAAATGTTTAAGAGCTCAGGATTCCAGAGTGAGCTAATACAGGATGCCTTTGGTTACTGGAGGGGTGTGTGTGAAGAAGCTAGAAGCCTCTGAACGTCCCACCCCCCGCCTTCTTAAATTTAAAAATGGGATGAATGTTACCATTTTTGGACATGAGTTTTGCTCAAGCCCAGCCCTTAAACCGCACCATTCAAAACTGAAGTGAGCTCCGTCCCGCTGTGGAAGAGATATTTGTGGGCAGGCGGCGGGAGGGAGAACGTGGCTTTCCCCTAATAAAACCCACGCGAAACTGTTCAATCGGTCCTCTTGCGAGACCAAGAGAGACTCAGCAAGACGCGACGGGCTCTGGTTTCTCAGAATGCTGGAAAGAATGGGCGGACGTCATAATGGAACTGGGCGAAGAGCCGGATCGCCGCGGCCGGCTTGCGTTGCCCCCCTCCCCCCGACGCTCTGCTGTTCCCGGCCGCACAATACAATTTCCGTGGCCGGTAACTTTACGTTAGAAGAGAAAAGTGCTGCAGTTGATAATGACACCTAGTAGCAGGCAAGCGCGTTACCTGCCCCGCCTCCTGGACACGTCCTGGCTTCAGCCTCGCAGGGCGAGAGAAGCCACCCTTAATACAAGCAAGGCGGCAGCGGCAGCAGCCGGGCGTGCCAACGGCAGCCACTTCCCTATTAGAGCAGCCCCTCCAGGAAGGTTGCTTTTGTCAGTTGCGTTGCGAAACGCCGAGGGGGGCAGCAGAGCCAGCCTGTCTCCCGGCGCTCGTAGCGAAAACATCTGTTGCTTTAGAGCGGCAGCAGGAGGAGGAGGAGGAGGAGGTAGTTGTGGTAGAGGAGGAAGAGCAACTTCGGGGCTGCCGAATTGAGCAACACAAACGGCTCCAGTTCTTTACCTCGCACCACATTTCCTTAACAGATTGTATTATTTCAGCAATATCTCCCCCCCCCCAGGCAATCACCTCCCCTCCCTTCTCCAACAACCCAATGCTTGCATTTCACAAATTAAAAAGGGTTTCCCCCCCCCCCTTAAAAGTCTGCAAGCAAGCCAGCATCTCACAGCATCTCCTAAATGCAGACTGTCACCTGCCTCAATGTTAACCAGCCTTCCCCGGTTATTTTAAATTGCACTTTGTAATCACATTATCGCCTCCTCCCTCACTGCCCAGCCTGCCAGTTAAGCTCTGCCTCTCAAACCCTGCCCCCTGTGCCCCCTGCCTTCAGAAGGGAGACAATGGTAACTAGAGAGACGAGGCATTTCCTGTGGTGGCACCTTACTTCTGAAATGTCTTCCCTCCCCCCAGGGTTGGCCTGGTGCCTACTTTACCTTGCTTTAGGTCCCAGGATAAAGCACATGTTTTTACTCAGACTTTTAATTAGTGGTTTTATCTTATTGGGGTTTTTCTTTTTAGTGCTCTGCTGTTTTATGGACTATATGCTGCTTATGTCTAATGACTTGTTTTTGTACTGTGGGTTTTGATTGTAAACCGCCTCCAGGAGGTGGTGTAGAAATACTCTAAATAAATAAATACGGAGCACAGCTATAGAGGGGCCACTGTCTGTCCACGCACAGCATTAACTGCCTGTCCCCGGGGGGGGGGGGGAGATAATAAATCTCCATGACCGGATTTGGTCTAAGGCTGCCATAGCACATCCCTCCCCTGACACAGATGGAAAGCTCTGAAACTGCACGAGACACCAACGGGAGAGCGACGCAGCCAGGGATCCGGAGCTTCCTACAGGAAACCTGCACGGCGACCAGCACCCTTCGCAGCAGCTGTAAGGCTCCGGGATCTACAGCCCGGGCGGGGTGGAGTGCGATAGGCAAACACAGGCGAGGTGAAGAGACATGTGCCGATTCACAACCACGCACGCGAATCTAGTCCACGACGTCCGGCCAGATGCATCCCCCACCCCGTCCTCCACGCTGTTAAACGCCTCCTCTAATGGGAGTTTTCTGCAGCCTCCGGCAATACTTTCCCACCCTGGAGTTGGAAGAAGGTGAGATCCAGGTTACCTTTCTCTGCTGCTTTTCCCAGGCTGGATCCAAAAGTAGATCCCTGTCCCAGTCTTCCTCTGGCTGCATGTAGTCATTGGTTTGCTGAGAGTCATAATGATCCATCTTTGCGAGGTGTGCGTTTGCGTCCTTTGGTTTTGCTTTTTTGATGCTTCCCTCACCCCAAATGAAAGGCGCCCTGCTCAAGCACAGCGACAGAACAGAAGGCAGCTCCCACGGCGAGATAGCAACCTAATCTTTGCACACACCGAAGGAGGAGGGGACGGAGGAGCAAGGAGAAAGCAGCCCTGCCTCCGGCGTGACCTCATTGGCTAACTGGAGTTGCCCAAAGTTCATTTTAGAGGGCTACCGAGGCTCCCATTGAGACTCTCAAATGCCAATCGCAACTCGCAGCTGCTCCTATAGGTTGATTTAAGAATCCCCCCCCCTACCCTTCCCTTTATACATGTGACGTCTGAAGTGCATCGACTTGATGGAATGGGCGTCGTGACGTCTCCTTGTAGTTGGAGGGGCTTTAGAGTAGCAGGAAAAAGCTTGGAGAGGGATAACATATGCTCTAACCTCGGCAAGGAATCGTAGGGAGGAGTCTTTTTTCATAAAATCGAGTATGAACGTTCTCTCTTCTGGTTTCTTATACTAAGTATTAACTTGAAGGCAAACGTGCAACAATGTAGAATTCTCCCGCCCTCTTCACTTGCAGTACTTAGACCATAATTCTGTGTGCGTTAGTTTCTGGGACAGGAAATTTGAATATGGTATCTACAAACATTTCAACCTGGGAATTCTGCAAAAATCAGCCTGTGGTTTTGTTTTGTTTTTTAAGTGCACGTTGCGAGAGCTTAAATGTTATGGAACTAATAACAATACTTTTTGCAAAATGTTCAGCTTGTTAAATGCTTATTAAAAAATCCACCACTGAAGGATATTTTTAAATAATACTTTTCCTTTATGAGCTGTAAATATTTCACTTTCAAAAGTCAAAACGTTACCAACTCTGAAACACTTGAGACGGTTATTTACTTCACAGATTGTCTTGGAGCAGACCAGAGTACTCCAGCATTAACCAACCTGGAAGCTCTTCTGAGAGCTTTCCTGCAGAGCATGAAGGCAACCTCCCTCCTTTGCCTGTCCCATCCCCAATCCCCCCCCCCAAAAAAATCTGGTACTTTAGAAACAGCTGTCTCAGAACAAGGACCTCTCTTAATTATCATTGCCCTTACCAGGTGATAGGTCTGTTCTCCATGGCAATATTCTCCACAGAAAATTGCCAGTTAATGCTAACCCCACTCCCAATTTCTTCTAGGTAATTTAGAGAAAGAAGAGCATGGGAAATAGAGCATGATACATTTGTTAGTGTTTGGCTTGGAAAATTGTAATATAATAGGTGCCATGCTTTATTTCATGTGATATTTATTTATTTAGAACATTTTATGCCACTACTTCAGGAAACCTACTCAAGTTTCTTGTTTTATTTTCTTTTTTAAAAAGAAACCCCAATGTTCCTGTAATATGCAAATTTAGTGTACTTGCTCTCAGGAAAGCTGCATTTCAACAATTACTCATTTAGAAGCAGATTTAAACTAAAGTTTGGGTGTGCTGCATACTGAAATGATTAACATGGAAATATTTGAGACTGAGTTGAAAGCTTCTTATTCTGAAATATTCATTATTCAGTTATTTGCAGTGTTAAGGGAATGGTTCAGAAAGGAGCTTTTATAAAGAGAACAGGACAATGGGCTATCCTGTCCTTATATATAACTGAGTTTTGGTCCCACAACATTCTATGCTTGCCAAAATCAGTTGGCTCCATGATGTGTCAATCACAAGGTGTCTCTATCCACTGGCTGTGTTGCCTGAGTTCTCTCCCACCCATTGCAGCCTAGGCCACTCTTCTCTGATTGGGCCAGCATTTCAAGGTCATTTGCATATGGAAGCTGATTGGACCTCACTCCATTCCACACCTCAAACATCCTCCTCCCCCCACAAGACAGTTGGGACTGTCACATACATGTGCAACCTGGTGTATTCCGAGGTATAATATGTCCTCACTCACAACACATCACTTCCCCTTCAAAAGAAACAAACCCAATAATACAATCATGCCACACCAAAAAAAAGACAGATCACACCACAAGCACAATACCACAAGGCAAAAAATGATAGGAAAAGGTGCCAGCAGTCACCCCATTACTGCCACAGTGGCAGTCAGGGCTTCAGAGCACGGTGGGGGGAAGATGGAAAGCTGATCAATGAGGGGGAAATGTAGGTTGATGCTTGGCTGGGAAGTAGATAGGGTTGCCAACTCCAGATGGGAAAATCCTGGAGATTTGAGAGATGGATCCTGGAGAGGGTGAGGTTTGAGGAGGAGTGGGACCTCAGACAAGTACAATGCCGTAGACTCTGCCCTCCAAACCAGCAATTCTGTAATGGGGAATCACTGGAGGTCCCACAGGGCTCTGATCTCGCTGGGGAGCTCATTCCAGAGCGTCAGTGCCACCAGGGAGAACACCCTGGTTTTAGTCGCCACCAACTTGGCGTCCCAAGGCCCAGGGAGGGCCAGACGGTTTTGTGTACCAGATCACAGTGCTCCCTGGGGACCATGCGGGGAAAGGCCTCAGGTAGGCAGGCCTCTGACCATAAAGGGCTTTAAAGGTCAAAAACAGCACCTTGAAGCAGATCCGGAATGCTATTGGTAGCCAGTGCAGCAACTTTAGCACAGGCTGGATGTGCTCCCGGATGGGGAGGCCCATCAACAGCCTGGCCGCCGCGTTTTGCACCAGTTGCAGCTTCTGGAGTTGCCCCAAGGGCAGCCCCATGTAGAGAGCATTGCAGTAGTCCAACCTCGAGGTGACCATAGCGTGGATCACTGAAGCCAGGTCATTGCGTTCGAGGAAGGGGACCAACTGCCTAATCAGCTGAAGATGGTAAAAGGCTGTCTTGGCAGTGGCTGCTACCTGAGCCTCCATTGTCAAGGAAACATCCAGGAGCACTCCCAATTCCTGATCGTCGGCACTGGCACCAACGGTGCCACACCGAAAGCTGGTAGAGGGACCCCTAACCTCGAACCACTCCGATTCAGGCATAGGACCTCCGTCTTTGTCGGATTCAATTTCAGTTGGCTCAGCCTAAGCCATCCCGCCACGTCCTGCAACGCCTGGTCCAGATCTTCCAGGGTAGAGCCAGACTGACCACCCAACAGCAGATAGAGCTGGGTGTCATCTGCATATTGGTGACACCCTAGCCCATGCCTCCGGGCAATCTGGGCAAGGGGCACATATAGATGTTAAATAGCACTGGGGAGAGCACTGCCCCTTGTGGCACTCCACAAATTAGTGGGTGCCTTCGGGACGGCTTCTCCCCAAGTGCTACCCTTTGTCCCCAACCCTGGAGAAAGGAGACAAGCCATTGCTAGGCAAGCCCCTGAATCCCCATGTCGATGAGGCGGTGGGTGAGCAACTGATGATCGACCGTGTCGAACACTGCCAACAGGTCCCACAACAGCAGCACCCCCATCCCACCCCAATCCAGATGCCTCCGGAGGTCGTCTGTGAGGGTGACCAGTGCTGTCTCCATCCTGTGACCCGGGCGGAAGCCGCACTGGAAGAGATCCAGCGTAGGAGTGTCATCCAGAAAGCTCTGCAACTGTATCGCCACCGCCCTCTCTATTAATTTGCCCAAATAGGGTAAATAGGAGACCGGCCGATAGTTGGCCAATTCCCCTTCAAAAGAAACAGACCTAATAACACAACCATGCCACACCATAAAAAAGACAGATCACACCACAAGCAGAATACCACAAGGCAACAAATGATAGGAAAAGGTGCCAGCAGTCACCCCATTACTGCCACAGAAATATACCTGAGAGTGCTGCAGAGGATGGTGTGTGGGTCCCAGGTTCATGTTATAAAAGCTGCCTGGGGGATTATGGACCATTCACAGCCTTCCTACCTTAACATACCTCACAGGGTTGTTGTGCGGATCATACAGGGGAGAGGAGAATGATGCCAGCGGCTTTGGTTCCCACTGTAGAGAAAGACTGCCCTTTCCCTAGGCAGAGGCTGGGGGGGGGGGAGATGTAAACCTGAAGACAGACAGGCAGATAAAGGTAAGCTGATGATTTCCTGGAAAGGACATAGGGTTGCAAGCTCCAGGTTGGAAACTTCCAGGATATTTTAGGGATGAAGCCTGCTGAGGGTGGGGTCTGAGGAGGAGGAAGAGGGGGACCTCAGACAGATACAATGCCACAGACCCCACCCTCCAAACAAGCTGTTGCCAATCTCCAGGTGACAGCTGGAGAGCTCTTAAAGCTCTGGTGCTAATTCAAAGTGCTGGGGGTGTGTTGCGTTCTGTCAGGGGATGCTGTGACTGTAGAAAATGAATGGGGACAGAGTACTGTTTTGGAAATCTTTAGGAATTCTCCATTTACCATAGGGCACCCATCCAGAGCCTCTGGCATTTTCTGACTCTGCTGGCATCAAAACCAATTTAAGGCAAAATAGAGATATGGAGACTTTCCCATCCTCCTTTGCATCAATCTGTCTTTGTTGGACACCACCTATGGGCCAATCGGCCTGACTCCTGCAGGTGGGAAAGAGGACCAAGGCAGTTAGAGCCGAGGCTGGGAAAAGAAACCAATCTCACAGGTAATTAGGGTTGCCAACTCTTGAAATCTTACTGGCGGGGGAGGCTCCGTTCTGACCGGGAGCCGGCTGTGTGTGTGTGCGCACGCGCGCCGCCGCGACATCACCAGAAGCGACATCAGACATTGCTGACGTTGGAGGCGTGGCCGAGCTCGTCAGGGGGGAAACATATGGTTTCCCCCCTGACGAGCTCAGCCACGCCCCAAACGTCAGCGACGAGCTCAACCACGCCCCAAACGCCAGCCCCAAACGCCAGCAACCTCTGGTGACGCAGCTTCGGGGGCGGGGTTCCCCCAGGCCCCGATTCTGTCAGGGCGGAACTCGGGGCTCAGAAGCGGGGGATTCCCCGCCCCCCGCGGTCATTTGGCAACCCTAGACCAGCCATAGACTTTCTGCCTAACCTACCTTGCGGGGTTGCTGTACAGATCACAAAGCGGAAGAGGAGAATGAAGTAAGTTGCTTTGTTCCCCACTAACGAGAAAGAAAGAACTTTGCCTAGGAAGGAGGCTGCAGAGAGGGGAGGAGATAAAGTTGCCAACTTTAGGTATGGAAATTCCTGGAGATTTGAGGGGTGGAGCCTGGACAGGGTGAGGTTTGAGGAGGGGTGGGACCTCAGACAGGTACAGTGCCATAGCCTCCACCAATGTTCCCTCTAAGCTCTGGAGTCTTGTGAGCAAAAATCCTACTTTGTGAGCAACTGGCATTAAAGTTGTGAGCAAGCAATTTGGCTACTGCATGAATTAGTTTGCTCTGGAGCCATCCTTCCTGAGCTAAGACAAAAATGTGTGAGCTGGAGGCTGAAAAACTGTGAGCTAGCTCACACTAACTCAGCTTAGAGGGAACACTGGCCTCCACCCTCCAAACCAGCCATTTCCTCCTGGGGAACCACTGTTGCCAATCTTCAGGGGAGGGATGGAGGTCACTCAGAATTACAACCGCTCTTCAGATGGCAGAGATCAGTTCCCCTGAAGAAAATGGTACGCTCTGTGTCATTGCACCCTGCTGAGGTCACCACAGCAAATTGACGCTGAGTGCCAAAGACCAGGGCACCCACCCAGAACCTCTTTCTAGAGCTCGTTGTATGTATTTCCACAACGAGCTGTATTCCTAGTAATACTATAACTGTAACAGGACTAGGCTATAATGTATATAGTATATATTGCCCTAACCTGGATAGTCCAGACTAGCCCAGCCTCATTACATCTTGACTGCTAAGCAGGGTTGGTCTTGGCTAGTATTTAGATAAGAGACCTCCAAGGAACATGAGGGTTGCAATGCAGAGCCAGGCAGTGACAAACCACCTTTGAATTTCTCTTGCCTTGAAAACCCAATGCCATAAATCAGCTGTGACTTGATGGGAAAAATATTATGTATTATCTGTTTGCTGTATGTATTATCCTGCTCTCATGGCATTGTTTTCTACTTATGTAATACAATTGTTTAACATATCATGTTGAATACTTTATGTTGTTTGAGATTTCTGTAATCCTACTTGCTCACCTATTGCCCATTTTAAGATTACAGCAGTTATAGTCTGTTCAGGATGTGAACTGCTCCGCTCAATAGGGGGGAAAATTAGAGGTAACACTGAATTCTAGCCCTATTATATTTTATCGATTGCATCAACCTATACTGTGTGATCCACCCTGAGTCCCAGTGAGAAAGGCAAATTATAAATAAAGTAAATAAATAAATCCTTGGCACACCTGGAATACGTTCGATGAAAGTACACTCCTAAGCAGAGTTATACCTTCTAACTCCATTGAAGCCAATGGTCTTGAGGGTGTAACTCTACTTCGGATGGCACTGCACTGTGAGTGGGTTGCTGTATTATTATTTTTTGTATATGTGATGAATCACGTCCTGCTGTGCAACTGTCTGGAGGACTAATGTGAAAGAAATTTATTATTCGTTGATTTAAATTATTTTTAGCTCACAGTCTCAGCCAAATGGCTCTTTGAGATTTATCTGTGTTGTTTTTATCAATGTGCATACTCATCAGTATCTATGGGGGAGGGGGAGATGTGAATGGAAAAGCCCTGCAAATTGCATGCACCACATCCCAAATTAATTGTAGAGGGTCTCCAAATTAGACAGCACCAATAACAGAATGGGAAATGGCTACTCATTCCTAGCCATTTCCTTTGTCTCCAATATCCATCTCTTTGTGCCACTGGGTTTATATTTGTTCGATAAAATACTATCCTGAAACACAGTGACAACTATTGTCCTATGATTAACATCAGTCTGCCTAACTGAGAGCCAGTCTGCTGTAGTGGTTAGGAGCACAGACTCTAACCTGGGAGAACTGGGCTTGATTCCCCACTGCTCCACATGCAGTTGTTGGTATGACCTTGGGTCAGTCACAAGTTCTCCCAGAGCTGTTCTCTCACGAGCAGTACTCGAGAGAGCTCTCTCAGCCCCACCCACCTCACAGGGTGTCTGTTGTGGGGAGGGGAGGGGAAAGGAGATTGTAAACTGCTCTGAGATGCCACTCTGAAGGTTGGGTATAAATCTAATCTCCTCCTTCTCCTCCTCCTTCCAAGCCCTCGAACCACAGATTATGATAACAGAATAATGCTCCTACCACTTTGGGAGAACTGTTCTATAGCAATTATTTTCATTATGCTTGATGTAAAACATACTGATTTCTTCCATCCGTTTCCAGGTTGCCAAGATGTAGTTTTACAGGTTACCTGCGTTTATGGTTGGATTTTTCAGATGTTCATATATAACTAACATCAGAGGGGCTTCCCTGAGCATTTGCAATTCTCTTGCCTTCTGCCCCCTTCCCTGACATCAGTAGGGATGCCTCCCACTAAAGCTGCCACTTATGTAAGAATTTTTGTATATATGCAAAAACAAACAGGCCTCCAGTGACACCTTAAAGATGAACAAAATATTATTGCAGAATAAGTTTCTCTGGATTTCTACATGGACATCATAGGAAAGATCTATTCACAAGCATCTCAAGGAATAGGTTCTGGCCCATGAAAACTTATGTTGGGATAAAATGTTGTTTATAAGGCTCTAAGACGATGCTAGATTCCTGCTTATTTTTACTGCAACAGACCAACACAGCTACCCCTCTGGAACAGTATAAATGCAAAATTCAGTTCTCTATATGAGGTACACGTCTTTTGCACTACTGTATGCAAACCACAATAATTCAGACTTTTTATTTATGTATTTAATGCATTTAACCCTATCCTTCTGCTGAGTGGCACCCTTGCTTTCTGCGCAGCACGGATTTTGCTGGTAAGTGTTTTGGTTGGTTGTTCATTCAGAGGGCAGCATAGTAGCAGTTCGTAGCATGAGCAGAGAGAGGGCTGGGTGGATAGATGCAGAGAGTCTGGATTTGCTCTACTCTAGGGCTCTGATTGCCCCAATCAGAAGAAGTTTTCCTGAGCAGTCTGGTCAGGAGTTCCCTCCCTCCCTCCCCCTCTATCTGCAGCACCTAATGCAACAGCAGCAGAGTGTGAAGGACTTTCCTTCCCTGTCTAGGTAGACTGCAGGCTGCTTCCTTTGGCAGCACTGCTGGAGAAGTGGAGTGGGAAAGGCTCAGACTGTTCAAGGGGCAAAGGATCCTGCAAGCCTTTCAATTTCAGGGGTCATTTTGTAAAAAAAAGAGGTGCAGGAACTCATTTGCATAACTCATTTGCAGGGGTCCTTTCGTAGAAAAAGAGCTGCAGGAGCTCATTAGCATAACTTATTAGCATATGCCACACCCCCTGACATCACTGGAAGTGTGCACCAGCCTCGGCGGGCGTGCCGAGAACAGCGACAGGTAGAATTTGCCCCTACGAGTCCAAGGCCACCTCCCCAGGGCTCAGGGAGGCAAGGGAACATCTCGCCCCGCTCCTTCCCCCGTGTGTGAGCATCGCAGCTGCTGCTGAGAACAGTGACAGCGGCCATAACTTTTTAAAGAGCCCCTCCCGAAAGCTGGGGGAGCCAGAATGACCTCTCGCGGGTGATGTCCGAGCGGCAACGCCACTCGGACATCACACGCGAGAGGTGGAATTTGCCCCTATGAGTCCAAGGCCACCACCTCGGGGCTGAGGGAGGCAAGGGAACGTTTCGCCCCTCCCCCCCGCACGCTGATGTCGCAGCTGCTGCAGAGAACAGCGATGGCGGCCATAATTTTTTAAAGAGCCCCTCCCGAGAGCTGGGGGAGCCAGAACGACCTCTCGCGTGTGATGTCATCACACGCGAGAGGTGTAATTTGCCCCTACGAGTCCAAGGCCACCACCCCGGGGCTCAGGGAGGCAAATAAATATCATTATCAATATCTGTTTTACCCCTTTTGTTTTTATTTTTGGCAGTCTCACTTAATGTTAATAAAAAGCAAATCTGCATATTAAAAAAAACACGTGAGTGTAATATTTGTTCCTGTCTTGCTACTCTCAAACACCTGACATTTATTCTATGTGGCTCTTACGTTGAGCAAGTTTGGCCACCCCTGCACTAGATCAACCCTGATCCCCAGTTATGTAGGTGTCACAGGTGAGGAAGCCAAGCTCCTTTCATCAGAGTCAAAGGGAGCTTTGGCTCCCAAAAGCTTATGACCTGGAAATCTTCTTGGTCTCTAAGGTGCTACTGGACTTGAATCTTGCTGTTCTACTGTTGACCAGCATTGCTATTCACCTGAAACTCTGTTCAGGGTGTGTCAGAGATAAATTATGAAAGCCAGAGGTCATTTCGGGGGGGATCGCAGGGGATCGCAGTTCCCCCGGGTGAGGTACGGGGGGCAGGGCACATGATGAAGCCCCGCCCCCTGCTTCCGGCTGCCCCGCTTCCGGCCCTCATTCAGCCAGCAGGAGGCAGGAGAAGAGGGAGGGTAAGTTGCTTCCTCCCTGCCTCTCCCCACCCCTGCCTGCCTGGGGCCAGGGAGGGCCTTCGCAGGGCTTCCTTGCACTCCCGCCGGCCTTGCAGGTCCGCCGCCGGCCCCCTCATGGGACTCGGCAGTGGAGCTGCAAGGCCGGCACCGGCGGCCGGGACCGTTGGGAGCGGGGTGTGTGGCCTTATGACACATTTCCGGTGATGTCAGGAGGTGTGGCCTTATGACACACTTCCGGTGATGTCAGGGGGTGTGGCATATGCTAATGAGTTCCCCTAGCTCTTTTTCTATGAAATGACCCCTGATGAAAGCAATGGTTATACGAGCTTTCTCCCCAAAACAACATAAGGTTGTTGGGTGCCTGTTGATGTTACTCTTTGGCTTTGTGTTTCTTTCTTTAGGAATAGGTCCAGTCTAAAGAACAGGGTACATTATCTGAATGTTAAATGGTGCCCAGTTTCCAGTTTTGACTTGCAGTTGCAACCATGCGGCAGTCTCAAGCTTCACATTTCATCAGTGTAAATTGTTTATTTCAGTGATGAAATGTGTCACAGTGACATTACATCAGCAGCTGTTAGACATACAAGTAACCAGGGAGGATGTCAAAGATATCAAGCATGCAGACAGCCGGTAGACTGCCAGTGAAAACTGACAAAAGAGAGAAAGGCACATGGCTGAAACAAAACCCTAAAGGAATGCCCCCCACCCACAAATAAATTGTACAAGCAAGATATTATCTCACCTAACAAAGCCTATATTCATTTTCAGTAACCCCCTTTGAGGATTGTTTGTGATTCTACTACTTATGAGGTTATTGTCTAATGCTGTGATCCTAAACACAGTTATACTCTTCTAAGTCTGTTAAAGTCAATGGGCTTAGAAGGCTGTAACTCTGCTTAATATGCCACTGCTATAAAGTGAGTCTGAGAGCATGAAGATATAGGCCTACTTTAAGAATATGTACAATTGTGCCTCATCTATTTACTTCCCTATGTCATATTTGCCTCCTGTGCCATGTCTGCTTCATGTATTGCTCTAGGGTGATACAGCAGACAGAGAACCAGACTAGGACTAGAAAGACTTTGGTTCAAATCTCTTCTCAGCTATGACATTCACAGGATGATCTTGGACCAGTTAATGTCTCTCAGATGTTGTATACAACTGTATATTATATGAAAGCATATTCAACACCTCCTCATCAAATATATCTATTCCTTTCCAGCACCAAGCCCAGAGGCAATTAACATGCCCATTTGTAGCAGAAACTAGCAAAGATTGGCTGGTGATTGTTATGCCATAATCCACATCTGCCCAATCCCAGGAGCAATTCTGCAACTTGTTTAAATAGATTTTTCCTTCCTTTTGAAAAATGCAAATGAACGAACAGAACATAAAATTGATTAAATATATTCAAGCCTTAAAAAATAAGTAAAAGGTAGACAGCATGGCAGAAATATGTGAAAGGGGCCAAACAGATGACTCAGTCAGTTTTGTAATCACTGCTAAGTAGGTTGTGTAAATTAAAAGGCATCCTGTTAAACCAACCTTCTGCCTGAAATGCTGGCTAATTACTATTGGAGTTATATATAACCCTGCTTTCTGACATTGTGTGGTTGGCTTCACCTTCTGAAGCAGCCGTTTTGTGACTCGTTCCAACTACTGTGGCAGCCAGTTTGTGGCTGTGTCCACCACCCTGTGCCAGAATTCCAAAAGTGCTTTGCAGGCTCAAAAAGGACTGGGGAACTCCGACCCAGATGATCCCACTCTGTAAAAAAGGAGGACTTGAGTACAAAGTAATTTTCACTGTTGGATCAAAGACAGAACATTTGTGCCACATATATTTCTTTAGTTCACTTAGCTCGATACAGAACTGAAGTTCAAGGTAGTTGCGACAACTGATGATTTGTTCTGGGTGGTGGGCAGGAAGACTACATATAAAAAGAGCTTATTACATAAGGCCATCCATCTTAAATCCTGCTTGGTTGAAGGGAAAGGGGTGTGTTAATTCACAGAAACATGACTGCCGCCTTTTTCGTGGTGCAAAAAAAGGTGCAGAACCAACACATTCAGCCAAGCTCTCATTTGCACTTAGTTATGGGAAACATCAGTGATAAAGAAACTTCAGGTTGGCCATTTATCCAGATAAGATCCAAATTGCTCCATATATGCATACCTGTCCCTGAGCAAGAAATTCTCAGTCCCAGGGCTATTTTTGGGCAGGAACGCACAGGAACGGAGTTCCGGCTGGCTCCTGAGTTGGCCACACCCAGCAGGAACTCATTAGCATAGTAGGCCACACCCAACAGCAGAGACTCATTAGGACTGGCTACAGTAGGCGTGTGTGGCCTAACATGAAAAGGAGTCCCTGCTACAAAAAAAGGCCCTGGATTTTGACAACAAACAAGGTAAACAGAATAAGAAGCAAAAGGTGGGTGTGGCTGGATGGCAACACAGGGCTGCGGCCTAATATGCTAATGAGCTGTGGTGGCAGGGTGTGGCCTAATATGCTAATGAGTTTCAGCGGTTGGGTGTGGCTTGTTATGCTAATGAGTTCCTGCTGGGCGTTTTCTACAAAAAAAGCCCTGCTCAGTCCTAAGGGAGTCAGTTTTCTATCTCTGATTTTCTTGGTTGACATGATTTCAACTGTGCAGAACAAAGTCACTGATAATAGGTTTTGTTTTCCTTTCGGGTGGGAGAGAGTAAGCTAATGCAGCTGCATGTAAAAACCTACAGGTTGGTAATTAAATACGCGTCCTTTCAATTTCCTTACAGTTTGTGTTCATATGTATTCTTCTATTTATAATGTGTTTTCTCATTGAACTATCAGCAAGTAACTACATTTTGACACTTGTGACAGCACTGTCAGAAGTCAAGTAAATACTTATCAGAAAATCAGAAATAAATTGATTATCGGTCTTAAGAACAGTGTGTTTCTCCTGAATGTTCAGGAAAGGACTTGCAGTGCAACATCTGAAAGAATCTTTTTGAGAAAGCTGTAGATTTTCAACGAGAGAGAAACAAAAATAAAATAAATAAAATAAAAATAAATTTCACACATATTTAGTATTTGGTCTTAATGAAAGCCCATGTGGACTGGCAAATACTGCTGTATTCAGACCTGACAGAACTAGATACTCTTAAATTACAGTATTCTGAGCAGCTATATAAATTATTTAAACATTTTTACATACTTTATCTCAATAATCCCCTCAACAACCCTATACAGTATGCCAGTGTTATCATCTCTGTATTGTAGTTAAGTGGTTGTGAGAATAATGCCAATGGTTACTTCATGAGTTCATGGTTGCAACAGGATTTGAATGGGTATGTTCATACTTGAGCCAATACACTGCATCAATTCTGTCTCTCTTCTGGCTTTAGGTTTTCTACTCTAAAATGGGAATGCTGTTAATGTACAAATTTTGCAAAGATCAGTGAGAACTGTAAAGTACTTTAGACATTAATAGTACAACTGTTAGAATGAAGTTTGAGTCCAGTGGCATCTTTAAGACCAACAAAATTTTATTCAAGGTATAAGCTTCTCTGTACAAGCACTTCTTGATAGAATGAATGTTTCTTCAGTGCTGCAATGAGTTTACAGGGGTATCAGCCTTGGAGTAAAAACTGAATGGTAAATTATTTCTTCTACATTAAAACGGACAGAGTAGAATTTGCATGTGCATATTTCAGAGTCTTTGGATGAGCTCAGTGGCCATAAATCAGTGAGGTGGAAGATGAGCTCTACGATTTGTTGCTAGAATTATAACACTGCACATCAAGCAGACTTATGAAAACTACTTGATACTTTAATTTTGCTGTACAGCAGCCTTGTATTGGTGTGGTACATCTCTCATGACAATATTATATATTGCTACACTTCTACTAGGAGGAATTCCAGGCACAAAGGTTTCTACACATGCTTGAGTCCAGTACTCTCCTGGTTTTAAAATTAAGCAGTAGCTATAGCTGACACTGGGGGAGAGCTGCAGAGCGTTGCAGTTGTTTCCAAATCTTTGATAATGGCAGGGAAGAGGTTCAGGATTATGCTTCCAGAGTGTATCTCCACACAGAACCTGTCCTGAAGCCACAGCAGTTACAAGAGCAGCCCTTCACAGGACCTCCGGCAGTGTAAGTATTCCATCATTTCCATGTAAGGTTGATAGATTTAGTTTAAGCACATCCTACATTTTAGAGGGCTTGCTTGTATTCCAGGGTATTATAGCCTCACAGATGTCACCTTTGTTTCCACCTCTTATTTCCATAACACAAATGTCCTGTATGTCAAAACTAGTGCTCCTTATTTTAAAAAAAACTTGGATCAGGCAAACTTAATTTAGGGTTGCCATCCTCCAGGTGGGGCCTGGAGATCTCCAGAAATTACAACTCCTCTCCAAACTACAAAGATCAGTTCCCCTAGAGAAAATGGCAGCATTAGAAGGTGGACTGTGTGGGCATTGTGCTCAGCTCAGGCCCCTCCCCCTCCACAAACCCCGCCATCCACAGGCTCCACCCCCCCCAAAGTATACAGGAATTTCCAAACGCGGAGTTGGAAACCGTCTTAATTCCATGGAAGGAAGGTCTTGAAGCCTTTAAAGACTACTTCTGCCAAGCTCAGGGCGTCAGAAACCTAGGACAAATCACTAGCTGGATGCCAAACTCTCCAAATCCAAGAAATCCCCGTAAAGTAAACAGATTTCTCTGCCAAGCCATAGAGAGCTCAAAAGAGCAGATATTACCATCTGGCCAGATCCAGACACTATTCGAAAACAGAGGCTATGCAGACACCCAGAGTTCCGCTGCCTACACCCTCAACGCCACAGACTCCCGTGAATTCAGTTCAGCCTGGGAATATGAGGTGCCACCAAGAAGTGAGCTTACAGCACCTTGCGCTCACATTCATATGCCAGGTAACGAATTGGGCCTTAGCAAGTGATGAGAAACTGGCTGCTTTCCTTTCGCGAAGCCTGCCCCGAAACGGTTCCAGCCCGTTTGCTGGAAGCTGCCCTCTTCTACAACGGGAGCTGTGTCCATCAGCCCCAACCCCAGGTGCGCGGGGAGGGAGGGGAGGGGGCTGGCTCCGTTTACTCGAAGGGAACCGTATGCTGCGCATGCACAAACTGTGGCTTCACATAATAGCAGATCGAGAGAGCGGCCGAATTACCAAGCCGTGCGTATGCGCAGGCGGCAAAAGGCGAGCCAGCCTATTTCCTTTTCAGCAGACAGAGCTGCGTGGCGCGGCATTCCGGGAATGGCATTATGGCAGCTCCCTGACAGGCGTCAGGGCTTTGGCTTTCCTGTCTTTTTTGCAAGGCGAAGAAATGTGCGACCTCAGCCCAGCACCGGGTGGGGGAGATTTTCTTAGCCTTCTAAGGTAAGGGTGACCGTTTCCTCCAGCAGACAGCCGCCTTGCCCCCGGCGGCTCAGCGACTGGGCGGGGAAAAGGAAGGTGACAAAGCCTGCCTGCCTGCCTTATACGGGCATACTTGAGGCTACGTGGGAAAGTGTCGTCATGCCGCGGAAAGAGTTGGGGGCGGCGGCGGCGGCGGCGGCGAAGGGCTCTGCGCGAAACGGGAATGGCCGGGTCCCGCTCCAGTACTCGCGTTTCCAGCCACTACATCCACCTCCTACGATTCCCCGGGCTCACCATGAAGAATCGCGCGTGTATGTGTGGGGGTGCTTATGCTCACACGGCCTGCCTGGCCGCTCTGCATTTGAAGCGGGCCTGTACTCGCCTTGCGCTTCTCAAGACCATGTTGAGTCACTCGTGGAAAATATGAACAGCCCTGAAAGGTGTAAGGAGTAACGACAGAATTTTGCCCTGCCCCCAGCCTTTAAAACAACCTGAAGTGGAGGCACACCGCATTCACCTTGCCAGGCAGCCGAAATGATGAGTGACCGGGACGTTTGAATTTGTTACTCTAGTGTAAAATAAAGATTAAATTAATAAAGTGTTCTCTTTTGTGTGTTTCTCAGTTATTATGTTTAAGGGGTTGGTAAGCAGCATGAGGTACATACAGTACCTGGGTAGTGTAACCTAACCACCATTTGAGAAAGCTGCCTTAAAGTATATGAATTAAGAAAACTGCATAAAAAGATTGCCCCAACTGGAGGGCTCTGCTGTGCTTACACAGGGAGAGGACTTGGTGACAGAATATTTGCTTTGGGTACAGAAGGCTCCGGGTTCAACTCCTAGTATGAGAAAAAATACCTTGCAGAGTTACTGCCAGTTGATATAGAGACAATACTGACCTTGATAGACCAGCGATTCGACTCACTTGTCCTGCTCACATGTTAAAGTGAACACACACACTTCCTGCCGGTACATGCATACATCTATTCATAACAAACAGCCAATATGTGTTCACTATTTAAATGAAAAACGACCAGTACCTGGATAAATGGGGTTTGTATTACATGTTCAACTGTATGTGCATTGACTGTAACATGAGAATTACATAGAAAAAACAAGTGTACACTGTACATGGATTGTATGTGTGTTCACTGTAACTTGTGAACCGAGCTAGTAAAAGAAAGTTAATGTTTTCAAATAAGCCGGGGGCCTGTGGACAGAGCCTCCGGAGAGTCTCTCCCGAAATTATGGAGATGGAGGACCCTGTGTCCAGTTCCATCTCGCAAGGAGACAGACCTCTGCTGTCTAGAATCCAGATGTAATTCTGGGGGGTCTCCAGGTCCCACTTGGAGGTTGGCAACCCTAGGCCTGGCAGTAGTCTAAGGTTGCCAGGTCCCCCCTGATGTGCATGACTCAACTAGGCCTGGCTGCTTGCTACTGTTCATCAGCAGCCACCCCATGAAAGCCAATAAGGTGCAGCAGTTAGAGCTTCAAAGTAGGGTCTGCAAGACCCAGGTTCAGATCCCCATCTTGCAGTGGAAGCTGACTGGGTTATTTTGGACTGTCACATACTTTCAGCCTAACCAACCTCACAGGGTGGTTGTGCAGATAAAAAAGAGGTGAGAATAATGTAAGCTGCTTTGGTCCCCACTGTGGAGAAAGACTATAATTTTCCTAGGTAGAGGCTGTGGGGGAGGAGTGTGGAGACGGGACAGCCGAAGACAGAGAGGCAGATAAAGGTAGGTTGGCTGTTGGGTGGGAAGGAAATTGTGTTGCAGGCTGGGAACACTAGTGTGTTTGTGTTGCAGGCTGGGAAATTCCTGGACATTTGAGGGGTGGATCCTGGGGATGGTGGGATTTGAGGGGGAAGGAACTACAGACCAGTATGATGCCATAGACTCCACCCTCCAAACCACAAGAACCACCATTGCCAGCCTCCAGGCAAGGGCTGGAGATCACCCAGAATTACAACTGTTGTCCAGGTGACAGATCAGTTTCCATGGATAAAATGGCTGCTTTGGAGGCTTGAGTCTGTGGCATCATACCCTGCTGAGGCTGCTTGCCTCCCCAAGCCTCACTGTCCCAAGGCTCCACCCCCAAATCTCCAGGGATTTCCCAGGCTGGAGCTGGCAGCTCTAAAGTGAATTGATCACTGTAGCTGGGAGATTCGTTGTGATTCCCAGAGCGCTCCCACTGCTGCTGTGGGGGGTGGGGGTGGGGAAGCAGGCAGGAGGCTGGGAGAATGATGGGGGCAGAAAGAGAGAGTGATGGGGGGGCAGAAAGAGAGAGAGAGTGATGAGGTGGGTAGGCAGAAAAACAATGGGGCAGAAAGAGAGAGGAGGTAACATACATGGAAGGGAGAGATTAAGAAAGGAGGGGCAGGAGGGAGAAAGAGGTAGGGGGAGAGGGGAGGAAGCAAAGGTGTGAGGAATGGGATAACCATCCCACAAGTTTCTTGCGGGGCTCCACTTGTTGTTTATATAGTTTACATATTTATTTCAATCTTAATATACAGTTTATTGTACACGGTGCTTTAGTATTTGAATATTCCCACCTGGAAGTTGGCAACCATACTGTTTGCCAAATAACTAACTTTTCATATGAACTGCCCTTTTTGAGGGGAAAGATTGCTTTCACTGGTAGTACTTTGACCAATGAAATAATAATATCCCTGTTGCAACAGAATTAAAAGAGATTGGAGGGTTAGTCCAGGGAGAGATTTTTAAAATATACTTTCAGAAATGCTGAGCAATGCACTCCAGTCCTAGGTAGAAGGACCACAAAGGCTTTGATGAAACTTAAAATGGTTTAAAAAGCCAAAATAGTATATGTGTTCACAAAATTGCATGGAAGATTTTTGCAGTGATATACAGTTGGTCTTAAAGGTGCCATTGGACTCGAACTTTGTTCTGCTGCTTCAGACCAACAGGGCTGCCCCACCTGAATCTATCAGTCAGCATTCCCATCCATGGCCTTGGCCAAAACAGCTAGTGGCCTAGAGTTGATGCTTTTCTTCTTAATCCATCCTCTAGCTTTGGTTTGGTTCTTGTCTTCTGCATCTATTTCTTATAGAAACCCAGTGGAACATTTTTTTTGTCTTGGTTTTCAGCAGCAGGTATATATATATATATGTTTTGTGTGTGCATGTTTACTTCTGATACTCTGTATTTCAAAAACAAAGTAAACATGTAAAACTAGTTTAAATAAAGTTAGCAATAATAAACATAACCTGGCAATACATTCTGTTTAAGAGCATAACATACTTCCAAGGAAACAGACCTACAACCACACTGTGTAAATGCTAAACACATGAAAAAAGTGTCTTCTCTCCTCAAGTTATTAATTCAGCTCTAGATCTTTTTTGTTGTGGTGGTACTCACCAATACTCATACCAGCATTTTTGGGGGGTGGGGGCTCTCCCAAGTCCTGAGGCGGAATTGGTGGAAATTGGTACAACCTTGTATATGAGTGCCAGCACCTCTTTTAAAAACAACAGAGAAATAACTGTTTTACTCCACACAAAAACTTCATTTTCCTTTCAGTTGAAAGCGCAAAGATATTTTAACTAGGGTTGTCAAATGGCTTTGAGAAAAATGTCTACAGCAGGAGATGTGGCAACCCTACCCCCCCCCCCACATACCACCAGGGTTTTTTTTATGTTTCTGTTAAATCAGCAATTGAATCCACCTTGAGTCTCAGTGAGAAAGGCAGATAATAACTATAAAATAAGTTTTAGTGATACAGCATTGTAACAACGTCCCTAACTCCTTTTGGTGCAAAACTGTGCCTTTCCCTGTGTATCTCAGCAACAAAAGGGGCTACAGATTTACTTAAAAAAATGAAATATGGAAATTCAGAGAAGCCAGTATAACTTTGTATCAATATAATTGTATTCCATTGCTGATTTAAAAAAACAAACAAACACATAAAAGCCCCCTGGTGGGGGAGGGGGAATGGCAGTTACAGCTATAGGGGAAATCCAATTTTTTCTGACCATACCACAGCCATCCAGGTTTTCTTGGATTCCCCCCTTCCCACACTGCATGGAACCTGGGGCAAATAACCTGTGCAAAAATACCCATTATAGGATAAATATGATGATGCTCACAGAGTCCTGGGCAGTAAGGGATCCCTCTCTATTTAAACAGACGACAATCAGAGCACTAGTGTGTTTGTAGAATGGTTCTGAAATGAATGAGGAAGCTATTCCCAGAAGTGACAGCCTCCATTTCCTCATCGGGATAGTCCCAGCGCATGTAACAAACAGCTAGACCAGCAGTGTGCTTTTAAAAGACATTTCCCTTGCGTGTCAGACCCTTTTATCTTTACATCTTATCCAAGATAAAATAAACAACTGCTTTGGAGGCCGAGAAGTCACCTCAGATAAAATGCTCTCTGCAGTTTTTACATAGCAAAACTGTCCTACCATGAGGATAAGACTGCCATGGGTCCTCCTACATAGGAAGATCTGAAGCTGGTACAGCCACCTGTGTGCCATCTCTGCTTTGGCCCAAAGGATAGGACAGGAAGATGATCAGCCAGATCTGAAAAAGCACTGGAACTCTCATAGGCCAGAGGAGGTCTGAGCACTATAAAGGCCTGCGTGCCAAGGGGACTCTGTTCGTCTCTTCCTCTCTCCTTGAAATTCACCCCACTGGCTTTGCAGGAATGAAGTCTGATACCTCAGATGCATTCCCCTGTTAAAATTGTTATTGACAAGATGCTGGGGAACAATAGCTTTTGTACACTGTGATGGATTTCTCTATTTGCTGAAATGTGAAAAGCGTTAAGTAGCAGCACTTTAAGGAAACATGTTCCCCAGCATTCCTGTCCAGCTATCCTCAAAACATCTCTCTGCTTTCCTTTAGATAAGAACAAAATGCTTTCTGCAGTTCATATGGAATTCTTCCGTTTATCAGCAATCATATAGATAAGATGGTCACACAAATTCCTATGTCAACATTTCAGGCTCCTTGAAGAAGGGCGCTACTTGAGCTCCTTACCTTATAAGGATCAAGTTCTCTGCTCATCTGCATTCAACTGCCATGGCCTTAGGTTCAAACTAGACATTACATGTAGGGAGACATGCCTTTTACCTTCCCCCCTTTTAAACAGAAGAACCCGTTTCCAGCAGAGCTATTGGACAGAGAAGTCATGGAGGTGGAATGCTTAACTCCACACCTGCCATTTTCTGGCTCAATAAACCTGAGACAGCCCAGGTTTGCACCAAAATACAAAAATGTGGGGAGGGGAAGCATAGGTGGATTTTTGAAAGTTAAAAGAAAACTTATCTTACAGGAGAGAAAAAACAAGATCACATGACACTAAATCATGAGAGCTCAGCTGCCATTTTGAGGGCTGTTTAGCAACTCCGTAAACAGGCAAACGCGCAGGAATGGCAGGGATGAACCACTGTCGGGTGAGTCAGGGAAGCAGCTAGGAGAAAGAAGAACTGGTTCCACCACCAAAGGGTAAGGTAGGGGCAGACCCTGTGGCAATTAAGAGAGGAGGTGGTGGGGAGGGTGACAGATGTATCACTGCTGGGAGGCATCAGCAGTGCTGGAAGAGAGCAGGCTGACAAGGCAGCAGGGAACAAAAGAGGGAAGAGAGGAGGTGGGTTGGTTGAAGAAGGCCGTGTGGAAGGGGCAGAAAGAAGCCGCAGGAGGAGGTGAGGACCAGTGGATGTGGAATTTCCATCTCCCACAAGTTCCTCATGGGTTCCTGGTTATAGAATCCGAAATGTGGGTTTGTGTTCAGAGGAAAAGCTGCTTTGGGGGCAATTTGGAATGGAGAACAGTGGAAGGGAAGGGCTAAGTAATACTTTCTGACACTTCTAAAATCCCATGGAAATGATGTTCTTTGAAAAACAGTGTTGGACTAATATTACACACACCTTTGTGTAATAAGAAGTTGGCTGTCAGCAACAGTCCCAAGAAAGGGGTTTGTATGTGGTGTAAATAGTTTCGCTATCAAATAATTGATATGAGACACCATCACAATCAGAGCTCCTAATCATCAGTTGCAAAACCAAAGCATTCTGCTCATGGTCACAGAAGCCTGTGTTTTTTATATTAATAGTTTTCTCCCACACAAAGTCACATTTTGCAAGTGAAGATGTGTGCTTCTTTGATCTAGGAAATATGGGTGAACTCTGTATGGAGCCTGACTATCTTAGTGAACAGCTCTTTCTCTACCAACTTTATAAGGTTTTTCAGTGCTGTCCTATTTTTTAATAGCAAATATCAGATGGGCAGTCACTAGGAGCCAGACCTTTCGGGTTGTGGTGCCTCACTTTAGAACTCCCTTCCTCAGAATATCCAGAATGTCTTTTCGGGGAGATATTCATATATATATATTTTTTACTTTACCTGGTTTGTGACAGAAGATAAAAAGGGTTGTTGGTTTAGCAAGTATCTTTTAAAGAAGTAATTGGTTTTATGAACTGGTTTTGAAGGAGTTGTATATTCTGATGAGCCTCATGGTTATAAATACATTTTTAAAATCTTATATTTGGCTGGAGTAATTGCTGTGCTCATCACTGGTTGTTCAGAAGAACCTTGCTGCAGTATTTCAGTTGCTAGGAATTAGAGGGCAAGATGAAAAAAGGATGAAACAGAGGTCCCGAGGGAGTGATCACGGGCAGCCACTAGCATGGAAACAATTAGATCTTCATGATTTCTCCCCAAATTATTTTATCATTATTTTCACAATGTGAAGTTGACTTTGGGACTGTTTTACTTAATCGAAATAAGCCAAGCTATTATTAAAGTTGTTAATCTGGATTTATTGCATATAAATTGATGTGATGCTGTGCTGTAGTTTCTTTGTAGACTTCCCAAGCAATTTGTCTGGTATAATAAATGTGAGATTGTTTCTCATTTGTTGTGCCCAAACACAGACATCTTCCTTCATTGTTGTTCATTTATTGATGAAATCTCACTTATGCTCAACATCTCAAAATTCAACATTTTTTTTAACCTGGAAAAAACAGTTCCTCTGCTAGATTGCCCAACTATGGCTAGCTGGCTGCTTTGTGGAATATTGTTGTACAAATATAATGAGCTGGCACATTATATACAAATATATATTGTACAAATATAATGAGAAGACAAAAAATATCCAATCAAGCATTATTTTAAACTTCACATTGCAACCCCTAAAACAAATGTATGCAGTTCACAAGGGCAAAAGACACAGGGACAAGATCCTTTTGAAGAGAAGATACCAGACAAAGAAAAAAGATGTTAAGCTTTATGTATAAAACGGCTATTAAGAAAATCTAGCCTCTCTCCATATAAGAGTGCTCTAGGGAGTTCTTATTAAAATGTAACTAAACAGAATGGCTTGTTTTGTTAAGAAATCAATTGAGAGAGGTGATAATGTAAGGATTTTTAGTAAAATAGTGGATAAGATAGATTTGTAGGTGAATTACAAAGAAGGAGCATTTATCTTTATTTGTATTAAAAATAAGGCAATACTTCAGGGGGAAAAACTGGTATATCTGTTTTACAGGGAAAGTTGAACCTGTAAGGAAAAATAGGAGGGGATTATTAAAGATAAGAAAAGATTAAGAAAATATGAAAATTTATGGTAAGAGCCTTTGAATCTATATTACTAAATGATACTAATACTAGAATGTTCAGATAATTTCTAAATGAAATCATATATGTATTGTCTGATACTTGTAGCTGCAAATATTATTAGGTTGTAGGTTAAACTTTCTGTTGTAAGTTTTAAGGGAGAGATTTAATATGAATGTATCACAAGATATTACTCTCATTTCATTTGCATTTTTGGAAAATCAATAAAAATCTATTATTAAAAAAATATAATGAGCTGGCACAGAATGTTCCCTTTGAAATGAATGAAGCAAGCAGCACGCTTCTACCCCCTTGCTTGCCCCATTTTGTTCTCTTTAAGTTACAAAAGTACTTACACAGCCATTAAACTCGGCCAACATCAACCAGGTTAACTTTTTCTCCTGCAGCAACATACCACCCAACTTAGGCTCCGGTCACAAGGGCAGGAAAATGCGGGGGAGGAAGGGAAGCAGCAGAGGTTCCCGTTGCTGCCGCCTGGGGATGGCAGGAGACACTGCCGCCAGTTGCTGAGGGCAGGAGCCTGGGACGTGTACATGACCGGATACTGACACAACCTTCTTATCTGCTGCCGTGGTGTGCTTCGAGAGAGAGAGAACGAGGCAGAAAGATGGAATTAAAATGAACACAGGCTGACAGCTTTGACTGTGGAAGGGCTTGATGGGCACAGAGAGAGGGGGGGGGGGGAAGGCTCTGACAACCGTCTTGCCTCTCCTCCGCTTGGCGACTGGAGCTCCGCGAAGCGGGCGCTGATGGGCAGAGTAAACTGCTGTTGCCTTCTAATGCCTGACAATGAAACCGAAAGGCAGGTCCCCCGGAGGGCGGGGTCGCCGCTCTGGGCGACTCTGAGCTGCCTTCTGTGCAGCTCCTGGGGATGGTTGGACAAGCAGTCGCCTCTTCGCCTTCCTCCAGGGCAAACGGTTTTTTCCCCCCTGTACACTGAGTATGCGCATGCTCCGTTGGGTGCTTGTGCGCATCCATGGAAACTTGGGGGGGAAAGCTTTTTGCGAGGGGACATGGGCGGGCGTCGGATGCCACGGGATTCCACCGAAAATGTGATCACGCGCACACCCTTGCCCCGTGGTTTCCGGAAACTAGTACCTCCGAGGTACTAGTTTTTTGCCGCGCGTCTTTGGCAGGAAGCCTCGGTTGAGCCACGGGAGCGCTACGCTTCCCAGATGTGCCGGTGAGATCGCGCCCGGAAACTCTGCCTATCTTCCGTCTCTTTAGCTGGCTAATGTTCCGTGTGACCGCAGCCTTACTTACTTAAACAAGTCGCTTGACAATGATCCATAAAACAATCAGCAGCAATCAGTCCTAGCTTGTTTTCTCCTTGCCATCAAGTGACAGCTGACTTTTGGCAACCCCGTAGAGTTTTCAAGGCAAGAGATGTTCAGAGGTGATTTGCCATCGCCTGCCTTTGCGTCATGACATTGGTATTCCTTAATCTCCCATCCAAATACTAGCCAGGGTAACTATTAACAGCACAATAATTAAGATTAAATACATGGCAACACAGATCAAGCCCAACAGTCAAAAAAATATAATCCTGGAGGGTACATCCTCCTCATGGGGCAATCTGTAATGCAGCTGTGCAGCTTCAACAACAGTAATACAGTAATACCCTTTCTTCCCTAATGTAATATGGTATATGGCTGAATGATGAGGGAGCAGTGGCGCAGGCGGTAAGTGAAGCCTGCATTGACATCTGGCCAAACAGCTTCGGCTGTTCGAGCCCCACCGCGGCCGGGGTGAGCACCCGACCCTATGTCCCAGCTCCCGCCCACCCAGCGGCTCGAAAGCCCGTTAAAGGGCAAATAGACAAATGGGTACCTGCTCTTAGAGCGGGGGGGCATCCGTCCCTTGCGGTGTAGCGGCGGCGTGAACGGTGAGTGGCGACGGCGGCAGAGAAACATGGCGGCGGCTGGCGAGGCAAAACAAGTGAGAGGAGGCTGGGCTGTCAAAAGCACGGAAGCAGGGTGACGCAGCAGGCCGGAGCCTACTGGACAGAGGCCGGCAGCGAGCATGCGTAGATGTGCGCTCAGTCCAAGCCTGAAGGAGTCGCAACAGCCAGGAAGTCGCAACAACAATCAAAGACCAGCGCCAGGAGGACGTTGTTGGACGAGCTCCCGCAGACAACAACGACTTGCTACAAGGGTGCCTGGTAGGCTAGTCACTCTCCCCCTTGTATGTATGTGGCCCTAGGTTAGGATTGGCTTGTGTTGTATGTAATGTGAACTGCTCAGAGCCCTCAGGGGGTGAGCGGTATACAAATGGAATATAATAATAATAATAATAATAATAATAATAATAATAATAATAATAATAATAATAATGTCTTTCAGCATGGAGGATTGTTATGCATCATCTTTGGTCTGAACAAGCCCCAGGCTGGGAACATTTTGTCTGATTTTGTCCTATCTCTTACTCTTGGCCTTTTTGTTAAGTCGGTTACTTAACAAAGAGTCAGAGAGTGATTTCAGCAAAAGATCAGCTTTATTCAGCAACTCGTAACTCAACTCCAAACAGATAAACATGAATAGCCAGAACAGCTTTAGCATTGAAGCTGTTCTGCTTTTAAACTCTCCTGGCTAATGTAGCCACGCCCACTATACAAATATCAACCTATGAGGTTGCAGAGATAAGGTCCAATCACAATAGTTCCCGCTCTTGGAACTGGCTGTTGGTGATTGGTCGGTTCTTCCGGGGCTACCATGAAGTGAGGGATTAGGATCCTAGCCCAGGATGAAAGCTTCACATGGTGTTTCAATGACAGAGTTCACATACATACTTTGGTCAGATTGAATATACCACACTTTTCAACTGCCACTTTTCCTTAGTTTGGTGGGCAGAAAGTGCTTTTAAGTTACAGCCAACTAATGGCAACAGAGGTGGTTTGCCATTGCCTGCCTCTATGACATGACCCTGGATTTACTTGGTGGTTGCCCATCTAAACACTAACGAGGGCTGACTCTGCTTAGCTTCTAAGATCTAACAAGATCAGGCTAGCCTGGGCTATCCAAGTCAGGGTGTTTCCTAATTTACCTTTTCCGAAAAAACAAGTCACAATCAGAGACCACTTTTTCCAGAATGCTTTTTACAAGCTACATCTGTCCACTAAGTACCTTACCACTCTTGTAGGTATTTATTGCGTTGTGGTTGGCCTGAGTTGTCCTTTCTTGAAAGCTAGGAGGGAACATTTCCTCATACAGTCACATGAAAGAGAGGGAGTCATTCTGGACTCCTGTTTTGTCTCTGAATCTATCAATTGCTCCAGGAAGCCCTTCCTTCCCTTTTAGAGCCAGTTCCTGGCATGCAAAGTTTATCTATCGCTTGCCCTACTTCTTGCCAGCAAACTCGGACTGTTGTCAGGTAATTTCAGCATGTGCTGTGGAAAGCAGGCTGAGTTCCTAAGAGTTGTGACTTCAGTTAATGGCTGTGTTCTGTTGCAAGGATTTGGGAATAGACGAGGGCATCCATTCACCTATGAGGAGAAAAGGTGCTACAGGAATAAACTATGAAGCATACCCAAAAGGAGTTTGGCTAGTTGAACACAGAGCAGTGCTACTTCCAGTACAGGGAGTGACTAATATTTCTGCCAGGAAGGGCTCTGAAATTAGACATGCTGTTTTTCCCCTATGGGACAAGGTGTATATGTGGCTAATATCTGCCTTCCTTTAAGCTTGAAAAATAGCTTGAAAAGAAGCAAAATGGCCTGTTTCTTTTGTAGTAGGGTCGCTATTACAATGTGCTGACTGTGGTTTTTTAAAAAGGAAAGGAAACTGCAATCCATTATTTTTATGTGGTCATCAGACTTCTGTGTTACATGTCAAGCCAAGCCAGTTCATTGTTTTATGAAGAAGTCATAACAACATAAAATGTCAAGCAATGGGCATAAACAAAAGAGAAGGCCTATCTCAAATGCACACGTTTACAAGCTACATCATGCACACTGAGGAGCATTTGCTTTAATTTCTGAGTAGCCACTGCAAATGTTTCCAGTCTGTAGGGGTTTGGGGAGGTGAGTTACAATGGGGTATAATGCCACCAAGTCCACCTTCCAAAGCGGCCATTATCTCCAGGTGAACTGATCTCTCTTACCTGTAGATCAGCTGTAATCCCAGGAGATCACCAACCCACACCTGGAGGCTGGTAACCTTGCCATTTTGATGCCTACCAGCTGTGCCTGTTGCTCTATGCAGGGCAGCCTGCCCATGGTGCTGGGATCAGTTGAAGCAAGCTGCCACCAATGCACCCAGCCTGCCCGCCTCCTCCTCCTGTTACCAGGATCAGCAGCACTGTGCTCTGCAGCAGCAGGCTCCAGTGCCTGTTCTGCAGTATGCAGCAAATGGCAGCCCCAGGTGGCACCTTGCCAATGTACCCGGCTGGTATTTCCACAGTGGAACAGTTGGTTAACCAGGCAGCCAGTCTACAAGGGTTGTCAACTATCAGGTGGGGCCTGGAGATCCCTCCCCTCCCCAAACCCAGCCATCTCCAGGCTCCACCCCCAAATAGCCAGGAATTTCTCAACCAGGAGTTGGCAACCCTAACTAATAGCAAAGAGAAGGCAGGTGACTGACTTGCCCCTGATTACTGAGTGGTGTCTCCCATCCTGTGTGCCTCATGACGGGAGGAGGAATTAGGGGCAGTTGGCTGTACCTCTTGATGAGGGGCCTGGAGCTTGGCCATTATTAAACCAAGCTGTAAAAGTAAAACACTAAAGAAGGAATAATGGTGTTATGTATTAGGGCTGGAATATTCCAGGACTGGGTACCAGAGAGGACACCCTCTGTAGGCTCTGCCCAAATAGGGCCCCTCGCCTTAGTCTGGCCGGTTTCACCCTATGGGACTTTCAACAGAATGAAGTAGCTGTGGAAGGGGTGGGGAAGTTTCGGGTGCAGTACTGGAATTTTGAAGGGCTCTTGGACTTGCTGGTAGTGGTAGGCAGTTGCACGAATTTACTAGGACCACAGGCATGCAGCATTCCTTTTTTGGCCACCAGGTGACCCCGAGTGTAACCACTGGCCACAGCCCTACTGAGCTCCTCATCGGCAGATGCCTAACTATTCGACTGGACAGACTGCACCCAGCCCGAGCCCCAGAGCATTTCCCGTCACAGGAGAGCCAGGAAGCACCCAGAGGATTTTCCCCAGGCGACCCCATCTATGCATGGAAATTCTCCAGCGGTCCTGTTTGGGTTCCTGCCAAGGTAATCAGAGTCACCGGCCGCCTCTCATGCGAGGTCTTTACCGACGGTGGACAGGTCCTGCACAGGCACAATGACCAGCTTCGCTGCCGACTCCTGCTGGAGGTAGCCAAACCAGTGCCAGCCGCCGCGGAGGCCAGCCAGCCACCCGGGACCACTACCACCGCCAGCAGAGCACAGGGGGGAGGGGGACGCGCTTTCGACTGGACAGACTGCACCCAGCCCGAGCCCCAGAGCATCGCCCGTCACCAGAGAGCCAGGAAGCACCCAGAGGATTTTCCCCAGGCGACCCCATCTATGCATGGAAATTCTCCAGTGGTCCTGTTTGGGTTCCTGCCAAGGTCATCAGAGTCACTGGCCCCCTCTCATGCGAGGTCTTTACCGACGGTGGACAGGTCCTGCACAGGCACAATGACCAGCTTCGCTGCCGACTCCTGCTGGAGGTAGCCGAACCAGTGCCAACCGCCGCGGAGGCCGGCCAGCCACCCGAGACCGCTACCACCGCCAGCAGAGCACAGGGGAGAGGGGGACGCGCCGCATGCCAGGGACTGTTCTGACCACACGGAGTCACCCACACCCATACACACCCATTCAGCCCCAGGACTCTGCTCCTGACTCGCCATCCTTGGCCAGCACCGCCACTGAGACCCCAGACAGGGCCCCTGTGACTTCGCCAACACCGTCTGAGCCGAGACGCTCTCAGCGGGGAAAGCACAAGCCAGCGTACCTTGAGGACTATGTGTATTAAGGTGCTTTGGAACTTAGGGGGGAGGGGTGTTATGTATTAGGGCTGGCATATTCCAGGACTGTTCTAACAGAGACTGGCTGAGCTTAGAGCTCTAGAACAATAGCCCACCAGGACTCTGGAGGTGACCAATGAGGAATTAATGTTATGTAAATAGCCTATCCTTGAGAGTTGGGTGTGTTTGGGTGTGGGTTTTGCATGCTATTTAAACAGGGCTGTGGCCCCGAGGTTTCAGTCTTGTTCCTGAAATCACTTAATAAAGTAGAGCTGTTCACTGCAATGCGTCTTGAACCCAGTATTTAACAAATGGGCAATGCCATTCTCAAAAGAATGA
>NW_015167527.1:739389-747045 GCF_001447785.1 Gekko japonicus | reverse complement strand
TTTATTGTGTGAGACCAAGGAAACAATATTTCCTGTAATACAATCATCTTTTAGGAAGCAATTTTCAGATAGGCAATTTCCACTTCCATGCTAATCAACACCTGATATGATCATCAAAAAGAACTCCTCCTTTGATGTTGGGTTTAAAATACTGGTCCAGAGCCCACAGACAGCAGCTGAATCCGAAAAGGATTCAGTTAGAGAGTGCCTCTCGACGCGCATGCATGGGGTGGAAAAGACTTTGTTTTGCATGTTTATTTTTGTGTGTGTATGTTTAGGAACTATTAATGTTTTGCTATAATTAAGATAAGTTTTATTTTAAGAAGAGACTAGTGAATTCCAAGCTTGCACTTCTGCCTATGGTAAGGGGCAACACAGGAGACACACGAACTGAGGGAAGGAGGGGGGAAGTGTGGGTGACAGGGTTAAACACACACCCACACATCCAAAATTCTTACAACAGCGGGCACATGCAACAAGCCCCACCCCCTGCTCCCAGCAGCCCTCAGTCAGAGCAAGAAGCAGCCAGGTAAGTTGCAGAGCTCCCCTCGGCCCCCTGGTCCAAAACAGTCCAGTGGCACCTTTAAGACCAAGTTTTATTCAGTCACAAGCTCTCCCTCCTCTGCGAGGACAGATCTGCACATCCCCCCCAATAGCTAGCAATCCAAAACAGTCCAGTGGAGCCTGAGCGGTGGGTGTTGCCTTCTGACACACTTCCGGTGATGTCAGGGGGTGTAGCATATGCAAATAAGTTATGCTAATGAGCTCCTGCACCTCTTTTTCTGTGAAATGACCCCTGCATGTAGCACTTCTGAAAATAGAAAATCTGTATCAAAGGCACTCAAAAGTGTATTCCAATATTCTTTCTGAACAGTCCAAGGGTCACTTTTCTAAAAGGTAATAAAAACTATGTTTATTAGTGCCAATAAAAATGACACAGAACTATGTGCAAGCTTTCAAGTTCTACAGAACTCTTCATCAGGTTGGATGTTACAAGAACAAAGTGGGGCGGGGGGAGCAAATGCTTCTCTTGCAAGAGGAATATGATCCAAAACTGTGTCTTGGCTTTCAGATTCTCCAGAACATTAAACTTAAGATCATGACCTAAGCCTGATTAAGAGTTCTGGACAACCTGAATCATTAAACTTGTTGGACTGGTCACCATTTCAACAGAACTTATTACCCAATCTGCATAACCAAAAACACAAAGCTAAGGTCAACATGTTTACAGAAGTTGATGGCCTAGTGCAAAAGAGTTGTAGCACAAAATTTATTAGAATTAATGGCAAGTCTAAACATTCAAGAAAAAGCCTATTTTTGTTTCTGTGTAGTTCATTTCCAATGCCAAGTAAGCTATGACATTATACCCTGTTGTGGCCCTTCCCTTCCCCAAACCCCAGCCTTCCTAGGCTCTACCCCCCCCCCAAATCTCCAGGTTTTCCCCAACCCAGAGTTGGCAACCCTAGGGACAGGCAACCCTGAGGAAAGATGGGGGGGGGAGGTGTCAGAGGAATCAGTGAAAATTGTCACCTTCATCTGGATCTAGGGTTGCCAGCCTCCAGCTGGTACTTGGAGATTTCCAGCCGATAGAGATCAGTTCACCTGGAGAAAATGGTTGTTTTGGAAGGTGGACTCTGGCATTATATGCCATTGAAGTCCCTCCCCTCCCCAAACTCCACTGTCCTCAAGCTCCGCCCCCCAAATCTCCAGGTATTTCCCAGTTCGGGCCTGGCAAACCTATCTGGATCCAACCCATTATTTATTCAACTATTTCTAGAGAAGGTGGCTAAGTTTCTCTGTTTGGCTTTAAAGCTGCGCCAAAGGTTCTTTTAGAATTCTTATATATGTGCTTTTAACTGGTTTTAAAATGTATAAATGGTTCTGATAATTTATGCCAATAAAGGCTCACTTGACTTGACTTGACTATTCAACTATTTCTTAATCCATTTTTAAATGGATCTAGTCTCCACCATCTTACACTCTGACAGTTAATCCTGGGACCTCTAGGTTCTTTTCCCACTGGATTTTCCAAATACAGCTGCTGATATTGCTGCCTTTTCCAAGAAACACTTTCTTGTCAGCGTGTCCTGAGCGTTCTAAAGAATTTCACAGCAATATGCAAAGAAGGAACCAAACTAAATAAAACATTATTGTCAGAAATCTCACTTTTATGCTAATGTTTTCTATGAATGGTGTGCGTTGTGTGTGATGTATGTGAGCTACCATGGTGGTTCTTTCAGTCTGCTGGCTCCCTTTTGGGACCAATGGACTCTGAAAAGTTTATAAGGCATTCTTGCATCTATAGTTTGCTGCTTTCCTCTGCAGAACAAATGCAGGTAGCACCAATGCCAGAGCTTTAGCTGTGTCTGTTCATTCTGAACTGGAACTTCTGTTTTAAGGGGAGCAGCCAGTCCTTCTTGAGTGGAAGGTTGACCCCATATCCTGGTGACTTTCAGGCTGTTAGTGTCAAGAGACTGGCTTGCCTACCAGTCTCTTGTCTATTCAGAAACATTGGTTCAGGCCAAGGCCTAGTAGGTTAGGTTAGATATTTAGCTTTATTATTTTATCTTCACTGTTCACTGCTCATATATTGTATATTCCTGCCCATTCATTTAATAAATCTCATTAATTGTACTTTTTTAAAAAACAATTTTTATTTAGGATATCATCACTCAAAATCAACATTTATAATACATTTTTATCCTCCCCTCCCCCCCCCCCCGCATGGCTTCCCACAGTGCTACAACCTCCTGCAAAATTCTTAAATTCCTTCTTCCTTCCCTTTATCATTATAAGTTCAATAGGTAACTAATCTCTTCATATATAAATTTCTCTATTTCTTATTCCATATTGTTAAACTTTAACACTCAATAATTATTAAAGCAAAATAAGTTGTCTCTTACATCCTCATTAATTGTACTTGGTGATGTTCTTGGTTTTGGGTCTTCAGTCTGAATCCAGTATATTGGCTACAGCTTATTGGCTACAGCTACCAGAATAACTGTTTTTTGGAAATCAGCTTGCAAGTGTTCTACCCTCCTGGACTGACTCGTCCTTAGACCGAGGAGGGCTTGAGACTCGGTCTCTGGCTGGCAGGTTAGTTAAGGGGGCTACACTGTCTCCACATTTTCATTGAGTTATCTGCTACGACTCCAAGATCTCTCTCTTGATCAGTCTCTGCCAGTTCAGACCCCCAATTTTTTTTCTCTTTTTTCTCTCAAACTTATTTAAACAGGAGTGGCTGAATAAAAATAAAGTTTGAGCCCCATTTGTCAGGGGAATGACTTGATTTATTAAAACCCAGATTAAAACTTGATTAAAACCCAGAGCATCACTCCCCAATGCCCCCAACATCCCTACATCACTTCCGGATCATGTAGGCAAGTCACATTTAATTCTGGCATTCTTGCCTGTTTTTTTTTGGGGGGGGGGTAATCCCCTCACTGGCCAGAGAAGCGCCCCAAACCAGGGGACCCCTGCCCCCACTGGAGGGTGTGGCATCCCTAGGACCGGTGGTAGTGTTACCCTGGGGTTGTGAGGCTTCACTCCTCAGCACTTTGTAATTTTCTCTTTGACCAACCTGTCACCCTTAAGGAACCAGTAAAAGCTTTTGACAGTTATGTTTAAATGAATCCCTTTCGTTTTGGACTTATCCAGCACTAGCCTGATACCCGTGCTTTGCTACAGTATTTAAGTTCCATAAATCCAGTTATAATTCTGATATGTGAAGTTTGAAAGGTAACATTTGTTGTAGGAATTCTAAGGAAGAAGACTGTAGTGTAAAGGATGAAGTGAGACATACGTACTCCCCCCCCCTCTACCAAAGGACCTATCTGTAGACCCCATTGGTGGTTTTGCCCTTAGGTGTTAGGATCCCCAGGCTGCTTGGTGAGCTCACTCTGGAGCAGGCTCCTAGAAAGGTCCTTTACTATCTCCCCATGAACATTCATAAACTCAATTGCCATGCTGGCTTTTTTGAAAAAATGTCTATTCAGGAGTCTTGAATGGCTGATTTCTGTAACTGTCCTCAACTGTCTGCAGTCTCTTCTAACTGTGTTTTTACCTCAGAACATTGAGATCCACAGCTGAGCAATCAGAGGGAGGTGGGTGCAAGCAGGCAGGTTTTACCTCAGAACTCTGAGCTACACAGTTGACCAATGGGGGGGGGAGGGAAGCAGCGGCCTGCCAGGCACATGGAAAACAATTGGGGGAACACATTTTGCCCCTTTTTTTACCCCCTTAGGGGTCGTGTGTCTCAGAAATCTCTTTGTAGTGGGGTTGATGTCATGGTAGGAATGCACTCCCCTTATTTTGGGTTTCTTGGTGAAGGGACTTGGCCTGGGCATTGAATTTGGGGTTGGGGTTTTTTTTGCAGGGCATACTCATTTATGTTACATTTAACAAGTGGGACATAACTACATATTCAAAACAACATCTGAGCAATCAGATATTGAGCAAGTTCATATGAACTAATTTTCTAGAACCCACGTGAGAAGTTAAATAACCTAATACAGGAAACCACTATTCTACAAATTTGGGGTATACTTCCATAGTGGGTGGGAGAGTGGCTAAATTGGGCCAGCAGCATCGCTAGGGTGATCCTGCTGGGGTGGCCTCCCTGATGGATTAAAGTACCCTGGCCCTGCTCTTACACCTGACAAACACCCATCTGTCTGGTGTAAGGGGGGAGGAGGATTGTGTTTAAAAGCATCAGGGAGGCTGGGCCAGCAGCAGCACTAAGGAAATCCTGCTAAGCAAGCATCCTCTATGACTTTAAGGACTCCGCACCCCTTCCAATCCTTGACAGGCAGTTGTATGTCAGGTGTAGGAGGGGTAGCATGTTGGAAGGCATCAGGGAGGCTGGGCCAGCAGGATTGCTAAGGAGATGCTGCTTGGGCAGCCTCCCCAATGGATTTCAATGCTCTGCCCCTGCTCCTGCCCCTGACAGACAACCACATGTCAGGTGAAGGAGGGGTGTGTGGGAGTGTGTTTAAAGCCACTGGGGAGGCTGGCCCAGCAGCATTGCTAAGGTGTTTCTGCTCAGGCAGCCTCCCTGATGGATTAAAGTACCCTGGCACTGCTCCCACACCTCACAGACACCCACCTGTCTGGTGTTGGGGGGGAGTGTGTTTAAAGGCATCGGTGAGGCTGGGCCAGCAGCAGTGCTAAGGTGATCCTGCTGAGCAAGCCTCCCTGATGGCTGTAAGCATCCTATCCCCTCTCCTACACCTGACAGGCAGCTGCCTGTCCAGTGTAGGAGGGGGAGAGAGCCATTGTGGAGGCTGGGCTGGCTCCCTGATGGCTTTAAGCACCCTGCAACTGCTGCTGCACCTGACAGACAACCGCCTGTCAGGTGTAGGAGCTAGGGGGGCATGTTTGAAGCCATGGGGAGGCTGGGCCAGCAGCATTACTGCACCTCACAGGTGGTTGGCCATTCCTGATTTCCTCAGCTGTCATTAGTTCTCTGCAGTCTCCTGTAACTGTTTTTTTTTAAACCTCAAAACACTGAGCTCTGCAGCTGACCAATGAGAGGGTGGGGGGTGCAAGGAGGCAGCAGCCTGGCAGCCACATAGGAAGCAATGGGGTGAGCACATTTTACCCTTGACCCCTTTAGGGGTTGAATTTCTAGAAATCCCTTCTTAGTGAGCATCTACGTCATGGTAGGAGTGCTCTCCCCGAATTTCATGTTTCTAGGTCCAGAGGTTTGTCCTGGGCGTTGATTTTATGGTGAGGGGACTTTCTTTTATATATATAGATGATAACTTGCAGGACCTACTAGCGAGGCACCCATCTAGGGTAGAAGAGGTCAACACAAGCAACATAACAGGTTGTACATAAACTATGCTGCTTGTATGGAAATTCATATTTATCTTGATTCACTGTTGTGACAGTGGAGTGGCAATACAGATTCTGTGAAATAACATTTTATCATGACTGGTAAATGTTACAAGGCAAAGGTCTGACAGGAACCTCACCTTTCATGGCTGTTCTTGGGACACCTTATACCTGCATATAGAAAATGTGCCTGCCATGTTCATAACATACATTTTTACATATGGAAATAAAAATATCACAGCCAGAATCCCATGAGAGAAAGAATGTTTTATTCCCTTGAATTTAAAGGGCTTAAGGATGTATGAGTTAGACGGTAAACAATGTAGGCAGCTCTGAGTGACTTGCCTCTTGCTGTGAGGCCAGCAACAGGGAGGGGCATGGCCTCTGATGTCTGGGCTGCCAGTCCTTAGTCCTAAATCCCTTCATTCTGGGGATGGAAAGGGGAGATTCATCCACAGTTCATGCTAATGTGTGCCATGACAGAACAGAAAATGGGAAGGATATATTTATAATTTAAATAATGCAAAACATTGGTGCTGCCAACCACCTAGTGCTGATTTACTACATATATTATGTTCATTAATTATACCCATTTGGAAAAAGGTCCCAGAAATGATAAAGGATATTAAAAGAGGATATGAAATGTCACTGGATCCAAAGATGCTCCTGCTAGGTTTCATTAAAAGCCATGTTGTGAAGGAAGATATTGAATTTGTCACATCTTTATTGACCGTGGATAGAATGTGTATTGCAAGCTATTAGAAATTAAAGGACCCATTGTCAATAATGGACTGGTGTAAGAGAATCTGAATGTGCTCTTTTTCAGTAAAGATGACTTATTATAAGAAGAGGAAAGAGGGATCTGTATCTAATAGATTTGCTAGGAACTGTATCCTGTTTATAAAACATTGGAACATTTAATGTTTAATGTTCTGTAAAACCATTTATGTTGTTCTTTCCAATATACAATTAATTCATAATATATTTTAAAATAATGAAATGGAAAGGAACTGTTCTTTTTATGCTCTTGGGACTAACAGAGCAATTGCTTGGCCAAAATACCACCAAAATTCTACCTGAGATTTCAAAATTGTTTTAGTTTAGAAAAGAAATAAAACTTTGAGATTTGTGGATTGTTTGCTCCTGGAAGAATGCACTTTTGAGAACTATTGCATCAGAAATACTGGGCTGTGCCCAGCCATGCATTAAGAAAATTTAAGATTTCTTGGGTGGAAGGAAGCGGTTCCACAAATTCCTCCTCCCACTGCCGTCCACTGAGCTTCCCCCTCCCAACTTTTGTTCCCACAGTCAGCAGACGTGATGGCTTCCTTGGACCTGACCTGTGGATGCCACCACCATTTTTAAGTGATTTGAAAAGGCTGCAAGAACATAATGCCTTTTTAAGTGCTGACACACTTATGGGGGATACTTAATCTTCTCCTAAGTACTACATTTGCAACAGTTCCTCTGGGGAAACCATGTTAGGTTAGTCTGTTTATAGTAATATGATAAATAAATCTTATTCTCTATTTTCCTACAAAATACCTCTTAAGTCCTGAATACTACCAGCAGGGCCCAATGTTGCAATTTTGTTTTTTTATTTAGAAATCATTACTATGAGACTGAAAAGGCGATGATATTGGCATGACCAACTTTGTCCAGCTCCTTTAGGTCACAGGACAGGATTTCACTGTCATAGTGTATCTTTGTGCGGCCATATTAAGAAAGCTGAGCTGTTGAATATTGATTGCTTACTTGCAAGAACCAATGGTGGGTGGACAACTGGATCTTTTCCATCTTAAGTCTGGCTTCACAGGCCAC
>NW_015167527.1:707071-739335 GCF_001447785.1 Gekko japonicus | reverse complement strand
AAGCGGGTGGGGTGCTAGGAGCAAAATATTTTCTTCTCTGATCAGTGCTGCACTTTACCAAAGAGGCTTTGTTTGTACATCCCACTCACAACTCTCTTCAAAGGATGATAAAGAATCTGCAGCAGTACTTCAAAGCAGAAGCCTGTTTCATGAACATAGCACAGTCTCCATGAGCAGATTTCTTCCTCATTTATGTTTTCTGTGCACTGGCAGAACCCATATGCTGTCCCACAGAACTACACTGTAGAACCTATGACCTTCTTCCCACAAACTGAAGAAACAATAATGCCCATGTTCAACCCTTTGTGCACCTGCAAGACATCCTCCTGCAGCTGAGAAATTCTTGACTATCCATAAAAATGAGTGCAATAAGAGAGATCACACAGCAATGGTGCTTTCCGCTGTAATGTGATGGTACTTAACCTTGTTGAGCCTGTGGGCATATTTGGAATTTTGAGCAAGGGTAGTGGGAAGCTGCTCCAGGGGCAGGGCCAATTATGAAGGACTTATCCAGCCATCCATGGATGGAATGTAGAACTACCCTGCATTTGTATTCTTTCCTGCAGACCCTTCTGATTTACCAAACTATCGTTCCTGGGACCTGTGTGGAGGATTAGCCATGAGGTTTCAGGGGCTGGAGTAAGGTGGGACAAGGGATGTGTGCAGGGGTCATTTTGTAGAAAAAGAGGTGCAGGAGCTCATTAGCATAACTCATTAGCATAACTTATTTGCATATGCCACACCCCCTGACATCACTGGAAGTGTGTCAGAAGGCAACACCCACCTCTCAGGCTCCACTGGACTGTTTTGGATTGCTAGCTACTGGGGGGGGGGGGCACGTGCAGATCTGTCCTCACAGAGGAGGGAGAGCTTGTACCTGAATAAAACTTGGTCTTAAAAGGTGCCACTGGACTGTTTTGGGCCAGAGGGCCGGGCTCTGCAACTTACTTGGCTGCTTCTTGCTCTGACTGAGGGCTGCTGGGAGCAGGGGGTGGGGCTTGTTGCATGTGCCCACCCCCTGGACTCTTTACTGCCAGAGCTCTGCTCCTGTGTGCTCCTGCAGGAAATGACCCCTGGATGTGTGTATGAAATTACTCCTCTTTCTTCTGCAACATGCATCTTTCTGAGTGGAGCAAGGGGATTTCATCCCCTTGTCCCTCTTCACTTCAGCCTCCCCATCCTGCATGGCTATTTCTATATGCAGTTATACAACTCTGGAAACGATCTTTCTAGGGGTCAGAAGGAGCTGCATAAAGGAAGAGAAATAGAGAAATTCTGTATGCCTTGTATTCACAAACAGTTGAATACAAGTCACAAAGATCAAGATGGGTAGCCATGTTTGTCTGTAGCAGTAGAAAAGAGCAATAGTAGCACCTTAAAGACTAACAAAATATGTGGCAGGGTATGAGCTTTTGTGAGTCACTCACTGCTCACTTCTTCAGATACAGCTAGAATGGGAGTCCATCTGTCCTATTTATTGGAAAGTGGAGTGATTTCAGATGCCGGATGACATTAGCGGGCAAATAACAATAGCAGGTGAATAACAATAGCAGGAGTGATTGGATTTAGGTGAGATATGCAGAGGGGTAATAGGCGTGGAGAAATCAGCATAATGAGACAGGTTGTGAGGTTTCACAAAATGTTAAGAGGTACCAAACCAAGTGTCCTCCTGTTACAGCAGCAGTAGCTTCGGAATGGGCACACTCTGAAGACACAAAGCTAATCCATCCTGCGCCCTCCTACACTGAGGAGATGGAGGAGAAAGAAGAAGAAAAAGAAGAAGAGATTGCATTTATACTCTGCCCTTCACTATCCAAAGGAGTCTTTCCCTTCCCCTCCCCACAACAGACACCCTGTGGGGTAGATGGGGCTGAGAGAGCTCTCCTGAGAACTGCCCTTGAGAGAACAGCTGAGAGAATTTATGACTGACCCAAGGTCACACCAGCAGCTGCATGTGAAGGAGTTGTGAATCAAACCTGGTTCTCCCAGATTAGAGTCCACACTCTTAACCACTACACCAAACTGGCTCTCTATTGGGATTAGTTCATTGCTTTGGGGACGAGAGACATTGTTTGGTTCCTGCTTCCAAAGGAAGGGGAGGGTTTTTCCTATAGGTATGGGAAAAGCTTGTCAGTCCCAGAAACATAAGGAAGTATCTATGGCCAAGCTGGGAGTGCACAGCTATGAAGCACCCTTTTTCCGCTGACCCATTCAAGATTCTTTGTATTTTGTCCCCAAGAAGCAAGTCGTTGCCAGGAGACACATTGGCAGGGATCGTTGTGCCTCCAGGTGCCACAGTGGAGCTTGCTTGTGTGTTTATGTGTATGCAGTATGGCTTAAGCAAGCCAAAGGCAAAATTGCTTCCACCAACATCCTCCCCCTTCAGGCAGTGAAATATGCAAAAATAGCTTTTACAGTTCTATATTTTCCCTCTGAAAATGCTGATGCAACTCTGATGCAAGAGAGAGCACCTTAAAGAGAGCTGCCACTTGCTCATGGACCAGAACAGAGCTGACTGGAAATTAATATTAGTTCCTTGCTGAAGCTCTGAAACACAGGCTAATTATGAAGGTCCCCACTCAAATCTCAGCTGCAACCATTTGCCAAGCATAGAAAGAAAAAGTCTTTTCCTCCTATGCTGGAATCAGCTATTTAGGAAGGTCATCTGTAACATCTGGCTCAGCAGACATAACAAGGACTGATTCTAGGGGGTTTCAGAAGAGAAAGGTTATTTTTAATTAAACCACAACAGACTAGGAGGGGTCATAATTCTGTTGTGGAGTGAGATCTATTTAAAGTCATACACCATTGCTATGGAAACAGAGAACTGTGCCAGAGGCAGTAAACCAGGTTGACTATGGAGTATTTGAGGACCCCTCGATTTGATGATGGTTCAGAATATTTAATTTTGCCATACTTTTTATCTGGGAGGTCACCAAGCCATTTAAATACAACACTATGAAGCAATTTGACCACCCCTTAACAATGCACAGAAATACTGTGCAATTTTAAAAAGCAAGGTGGAGAACCTGCTTTAAAAATCTGTGTACTGAGCCTGGTGGCGGAAAACTGGAAGGGAAGTGATATGGTAAAGAGCCCTGAGAAGAGACAGGGAGTCAAACCTCTGCTTCTTCCCCCCCAGTGTAATAGGGGAGGGTTGCCCACGGATGCTTTCTTTGGCTGCAATCAGATGACAGGCTCGGCGCGGTCTAGGCCGTGTGCCTCTAATTACACTGGTTTATGTTGTGGCAGAAAGTTTTGATCAGGCAGCACAGCCTGAACCGGATTCACTGCATGTGCACTCTGTGGCCAGTCAGTCATTCATCTTAGTGCTGTGCATCAACCATGTACACTGTTCAGTTGGTTTTAAATTGTGGGGTGTGTGCGCGCACATGCACGTATGCACTTATGCGCACATCCATACTTTTTATCTGGGAGGTCACCAAGCCATTTAAATACAACACTATGAAGCAATTTGACCACCCCTTAACAATGCACAGAAATACTGTGCAATTTTAAAAAGCAAGGTGGAGAACCTGCTTTAAAAATCTGTGTACTGAGCCTGGTGGCGGAAAACTGGAAGGGAAGTGATATGGTAAAGAGCCCTGAGAAGAGACAGGGAGTCAAACCTCTGCTTCTTCCCCCCCAGTGTAATAGGGGAGGGTTGCCCACGGATGCTTTCTTTGGCTGCAATCAGATGACAGGCTCGGCGCGGTCTAGGCCGTGTGCCTCTAATTACACTGGTTTATGTTGTGGCAGAAAGTTTTGATCAGGCAGCACAGCCTGAACCGGATTCACTGCATGTGCACTCTGTGGCCAGTCAGTCATTCATCTTAGTGCTGTGCATCAACCATGTACACTGTTCGGTTGGTTTTAAATTGTGGGGTGTGTGTGCGCGCATGCACGTATGCACTTATGCGCACATCAACACATTTTTTAAAAGGCGGAGGTGGACCTGAAGGTTCACACTTCCCAACCGGCTTTAGTTTGCAACAGGGAAGTTCAGACATCTGGAAATCCAGAGTGAAAGCGCTGACATTTGTAATGACCGGACTTTCCCTGGTGTCCATTAACTCCAATTCAAGGATGGGACAGAACTGGGTGCCAACGACTGGGAAATGGGAGGCAGATGTTGCTGTCTGATCATGCACTTTAAATCCACAAGGGAACAGCAACAACATTGGATCAAACTGCTCATCTGACCGCAGCCTTTGTTGTCTCAGAGAAGGCATCACATAGGCACTTGCTCTCATCTGGTAGGGCAGGAAACGTTTATGTGTCTGTGGGGGGTAAACTGTGGAGCGCATGCCTTGTGTAGTACAGAGTTACATTCATCCTCCCTGGGTATGCCGGTCTCCTGGGACTACAAATGATCTCCAAGCGATACAATTCACCTGGAGAAAATGACCTCTTTGGAAAGTGGATTCTATAGCATTATACCCCACTGAAGTCCCTCCCCTTGCCAAACCCCACCCTCCTCAGGCTCCACCCCCCAAAAAAATCTCCAGGTATTTCCTAACTCGGAGCTGGCAACCCTAATCGCAGGACTCCCCCCACACATACATAGCAGAAGTGGAAAGGAAAGGGGAAAGTCATCATCATATAGTGAAATTCTATAGATTAAACTAGTCGAAGGGTTTGAAAGTCTCACATTGTATACGTTTTTAGATTTGATTGACTTTATTTATATATTTATGTATATTGTCGCCTTGCTTATTTAATATATATGCAGAGTACATCATGCAAAATGCTGGCCTAGATGAATCACAAGCGGGAATTAAGATTGCTGGGGAAAAGATCAACAACCTCAGATATGCAGACGATACCACTCTAATGGCAGAAAGTGAAGAGGACCTAAAGAGCCTCTTGCTCAGGGTAAAAGAGGAGAGCTCAAAAGTGGGCTTGAAGCTCAATATCAAAAAAACTAAGATTGCTGCGAGAGTTGGACTATAAGGAAGGCTGAGCGCTGAAGAATAGATTCTTTTGAACTATGGTACTGGAGAAGACTCTTGAGAGTCCCTTGGACTGCAAGAAGATCCAATCAGTCAATCCTAAAAGAAATTAACCCTGACTGTTCCCTGGAAGGCCAGATAATGAAACTGAAGCTCAAATACTTTGGCCACCAAATGAGAAGGGAGCACTCACTGGAGAAAACCCTGATGCTGGGAAAGATTGAAGGTCAAAGAAGATGGGGACGGCAAAGGATGAGATGGTTAGACAGTGTCATAGATGCAACGAACATGAAATTGAGCAAACTTCAGAGGACGGCGGAAGACCGGAAGGCCTGGCGTGATCTGGTCCATGGGGTCGCGAAGAGTCAGACTCGACTGTGCGACTGAACAACAACAACAAATTTATTTATTTAAAATATTTGTTGGGACTCAGGTAGGATTGCCATCTTTGGCTTCTGAAATCCCTGGAGATTTGGGGGCAGTGCCTGGGGAGGATGGGAAGAGATGGAACTCAGTGGGGATGTGGCTGCCATAAAGTCCACCTGCCCCCCACACCTGCCATTTTATCCACTGTAGTCTGAAGATCATTTGTAATTCGGGAGAACTCCAAGCCCCACCTGGAAGTTAGCAGGTCTAGACCCAAGGCAGGTAACAAATGAATATAATCATCATGGTAAATAACAAACAAATAACATCATGCCATAGCCTCTAGCCAGAAATTCATAAAAAACCAGCTCTCTCATAAACATCTGTAGTAAAAAAGCCAACGTTAGTTGCTTCCACATGGGGATTTTCCACCCTCAAAGAAAGGAGGAAGCCCCCAGCTTAAAGGAGAACAACCACATGACACCCTGCTTGTTCTCAGCATAACTCACAGTGGCCCAAAGGTCTTCCCTCTTTAAGCCAGAGGAAAATAGACCTATTATTCTCCAGGTTAAAGGGGAAACTCCCATAGTGTCACGAACGCAGTGCTAGGCCAGGCAAGAGCAAGAGAGTCCAAAGGCAGTCCAAAGTCAAAACCGGGCAAACAGCAATACCGAGAGTCCAAGTCCAAATCACCAACCGTTAGAGTAGTTGTTAAAGCCGGAATCCAAAGAAGTCAGAAGCCAGAGAGTCAGAGGTCCGAGGTGTAGGTCAGGAGCGGAGTCGTACAAGCCAAGGTCAGGAGCTGAGAAGTCAAGACGAGGAGCAGGAACTGGAATTTGGGTGGTGAGGTGCAGAGCTTTGTCCAAAGTGACTAGTTGCTAGCACAACTACTTGGCGTGGGTGCGAGAGCCAAATAGCCCATCAGGCTGTTGGCAATTAGCGCACCCTGATTATGTCCCGACTCCTGCTAGTACTCAGGGCTAAAAGAGTGCCTACCATGCATGCGCGCATCCCACTGCCGGGATGCCATGTCCCATCGGCGTTGTTCCCACAGATGGGATACCAGTGGGGGCGAGTCAGGGGGCGTGTTGCTCTGGCGTGAGTCTGCTTCAGTGGCGACTGGAGCAGTTTCCATGGCTTCAGGTGTGGAGTTGTCAGGAGCCGGGAGCTCATCCCCACTAGTACTTAGGTCTTCTGCTGTGGCCAAATGTTCGTCCCCAGCAGTCCTTTGGTCTTTTGCTGGAGTCAAGTGCTCGGGTTCATCAGCAGTGCACCTATCCAAAGGAGGAAGAGATAACTTCCACTTTCAAAATGGCACAGGTGCACCATTTCCCCTTTTTTAGCACTTTAAAGGGCATTTTTAAGTCTCCTTGCTGAGGTTCCCTGTAGCATTACAGTACAGCTCAGTAGTGAAAGAGAAAAGGAGAGGGAAGGCCACAGGGGTCCTGGTGAAATCCTCATCACATCTGAACTTTTGCACAGGGTACAGAGAAAAAGAGCAAAATGTAAGGGGGTGGCACCATGGGTGGGAAAGTAGTACAAGTACAGGGGATCTGGATGCCATTCTAAGGTTGTCGGACAGATCTAGGTTGGGGGGAAACCCAGAGATTTGGGTGTGGGGCCTAGGGGGAAGGATGGGATATGGGAAGGGGAAGGACCTTAGGGTATAATGCCACAGAGTCCACCATCCAAAGCATCCGTTCTCTCCAGGAGAACTAATCCCAGTTGTCTGGAGATGGGGTATGATTCCCTGGGGTCTCCAGGGCCCCACCTGGATGTTGGCATCTCTACCCCACACCCATGCAGCAGCAGCAATAGGCGTGTGAAAATTCATTTGGATGCTGCCTTTAACAAATCCAGAAGCGCCTCAGAGGCTCCAAAAGCTCTCCTGTTCTGTTTTATGATTTCTCTGGAAGGACAGCAAGACAGGGGCATTTTTTATTTCCTTCAAGTAGCTCCAGAAAACTCTTCTCCAGGCCACATTGAATGTCCCAGGAATGACCACTTTGATTAAGGGCAGGAGAGGGCAAAAGTCACTGGAAAACGGAGTTGCAGCATCAGCTCTTATTTAGGTGTGGAAATGTTTTAACAAGAAAGGGCCTAACTTTCTTAGGACACATTTATACTAACAACTTTTATTTATTTATTTGGATTTATATCCTGCCCTCCCCTTAAAGGGCTCAGGGCGGGTTCCAACAATATAAATATGATACAACCAAATAAATACAATGTAATTTAAAACCACGTTTAAAACATATGAAACATACATATAACCAGTGTTCCCTCTAAGCTGAGTTAGTGTGAGCTAGCTCAGAGTTTTTTAGCTTCCAGCTCACACACTTTTGTCTTAGCTCAGGAAGGATGGCTCCAGAGCAAACTAATTTATGCAGCAGCCAAACCGCTTGCTCACAACTTTAATGCCAGGAGCTCACAAAGTAGAATCTTTGCTCATAAGACTCCACAGCTTAGAGGGAGCACTGCATATAACTCTTATAAAAGGCCAGATGCTTCAGTGGTTGATAGAACTGGGGATAGTTTCCCAGAGATCTATACAGTTCTATACAGTTCATATAAAATTTTCCTACTACTGTAACTGGGGATTTTAGGAATTATTCCTGAGGCATGGAATTAGGCTGAGAGTTATTCTAAATGTTGTGGATATTCTTTTATTCTGTTAAAATTAGATTTTATTGAGTTTGGTTTCATTACTGCAACCAGTTTAACTATAGAAAATAATAAGTCAAGCAACATTCTTTTTATTTGACTAGACTCAGTCTTGAATACACCCTAAAGCATAATATTCTGTGGTTCACTGTGCAGTCCTAAATTGAGTTGAGAAAGGTATAAATCTGCTTAGGATCACACTGTTCAAATCTCTAAGCATTCTGCTGACTGTTTCCAACCATAAATGAAGGGATGCAAGTTATATATAAGGCTGAGGGAGTTTACAGTGCAAGCAAAAAGACAGACAGACATCAGGTCAGTCACAACTGTACTCCTGAAAGAGAAATGGCCTGCATGGAGCTCACCTCGACCGCGGTGGTGCTCGAACAGCCATAGTGGCTGCCGAGCGATGTTACTAATGCAGGCGTTTTACTCAATTTATTCAATTTATACCCTGCCCTCCCTGCCGAGGCATGCTCATTTATGATTTTCCCACACACCATAGTCCAAACGAGGTATGCTGAAACGTTAGAAAAGAACTGAAGTAAGGATTAGTACTGTGAACTGATCTGATTTGGTTGTGAATAAATACTCCTCAGTTCAAGCAAGGCTTCAATCCTTCCTTGATATGCTACCCATTACATTTTTATCCTACTCTTTCTCCCAGGAGCTTGGATTGGCATACCGGAGTCTTCCATTTTCCATCACGCTAACCAGTAAATAAATCTCACTACGTTCAAGGTGATGTACATCAGATTAAATGTCTGTGGGATAGGACTGTGGAGGACTGCAGTAAGGCAAGATTGATTTGGGGCACTCCTGAAAATCAGTTTCATTTTATGGACATGTCTTCAGAAATATAAATTCAATCCATCTAAACTTTTTTGTTCTAGATGTGAAGGTATCCCATAAGAGAGTCTCACAACTTTCATAAAGCACATACTATCCCACGCAACTGGCCTGAAATTAATGATCTTAAACCTTCAAAAGGCACTGAAACAGACAAAGATGAATAGTAACTCTCAGTGAGTCCCGAGGTCATTGCTTCATCCTGTGAGTTTCTAAGAATGTTCAGGCAATGAGGGAATTGTTTATATTGGCAGTTTATAAACCTGTACGGAAAGAGGGGATTATGGGAGCTGTGATGCCAAAAAGAAACCAAAGGCACCAGTCTGTAACAATGTCTGCATGTGGCTGCCTTTCAGATCTCTCCCACCTGGAGACACAAGCAGGCAGAAAAACCTTTCAGCAGAATACTTGGAATCAATAGCAGTAAAATGATAATGCAGCATTAGAGAAATCTGTTTGAACATTTCCTTCTCATTGATGCTAAACATATAGCTGGAAGAGCAACACTCCTGTATTTCCAGTGGGATACCTCCCTGTTTCCAGAACAATGTTCTCCCATCTCTTCAATGCGTGTGTGTGTGTGGGGGGGGGGGTTGATACACCAGGGACGATCCACCTCCCTTTGTTGACCAGGGATCCCTGCTTAGATCTGGCCTGTGCTTTCTGCTCCAACATTATGAAGGGAGCAATTCTATCCAGGTTTACTCAGAAGTGTCCCATGTTCTTCAATGGGGCTTACTCTCAGAAAAATGTCCCTAGGAATGCAGCTTTAGTGACCTATGTAAGCACAGTTCATGGCAGTGTTTCCCAAATCTCCATTAGCAGAGAGGCACATTTTTTTCCCTAAATGAAAACTGGAGACACACATCCCTGTTTATACACAGAAAAGCTTTAGATAAAGTAAAATTAAAATTTGCACTGGTTTCCTTCGTGGGTTTCTTTCTTCATCTCTTTTCTGGAGGTGTATTTCAGGGTGACACTACATGCTGTGCAGAAACACAGAAACATAGAGCTGGAAGGGACCTCCATGGTCCCTAGTCCAACCCTGCACGAAGCAGGAAATTCACATCTCCCCACCATTCCCCCAGTGACCCCCTACTCTATGCCCAGAGGAAGGCAAAACACCTCCAGGATCCCTGGCCAGTCTGGCCGGGAGGAAAATTCCTTCCTCACCCCAAAGTGGTTGGTCACAGAAGGTCTGTGACTTTCATTTCCCATAATGCAGTGGTTCTGAAATTGTAGGTCATCCAGTGTTCCCTCTAAGCTGAGTTAGCGTGAGCTAGCTCACAGTTTTTTTGCCTTCAGCTCATGCATTTTTGCCTTCGCTCAGGAAGGATGGCTTCAGAGGAAACTATTTTATGCAGCAGCCAAATGGCTTGCTCACAACTTTAATGCCAGTAGCTCACAAAGTAGATTTTTTGCTCACAAGACTCCACAGCTTAGAGGGAACACTCATGACCCAAAACTGGATTGCTACTCTCTTGGAAGTGGGTCACGATGACGCTGAAGCTCCTGAACTGGGAGTGAAGGCCCTGGGTCCCTCACCTCCCAGCCAGGTGAAGAGCAGAACAGACTTACTTTGCCTCTCTCTTTCCTTCTGTTAGATACGAGACTCAAGGCAGCAGGTGAACAGTGATAACAGCTTTATTGAACACGAAGTCAGAAGAACCAGAATGAGACAAACTATGGAGCAACAGGCTCCTTTTTAAACAGTCCGGGCTTGGCAAGCCACATGCCCACATGTCAGCTAAGGTCCAATCGAATACAGTACATAAAGACCAATCACTTTGCTTCCCTCCAGAACTTCCTTTGTTCTGATAGGTCGCTTTACAATACTTTGGTCAGGCTCAAGCTCAATACATTCATTACATTCCATTTCATACACAACAATCCTCCCCCCTAAGATGAGACAACCCTTGAACAGACATAATCCTTCAAGTAAGCAGGACGCTGCTTGACCTGTTGGGATCGTCTTATATTTACTGTTGGTGGGGTAGGAGGAAGAGCTTCGGGCTCCCTGTGAGTGAGCTCAGTTTGATTCCTTATGGGACTGAGTGTCCGTGGCCGATTTCCATAGTCGTGGCTCTGCTCGCCCTCGACTATGCCTGAGGGTTCCGGTGCTTGGAAGCCCTCAGCCCGTTTGGAGTCCGGAGACTCTACCTGACTGTCCGAGTCAGGTACATCGGCCACCTGGAGAAGGGAATCAGGGACTGAGTCAGCCCACTGCTTGCGCAACTGATCCACATGGTGCTTCATCACTCTACCATCATTTACCTTCACAGTATAATGGCAGGACCCGAGGACATGGGTTACTGTGGCTGGTAACCACTTGTGCCCGCTACCATAGTTCCTTGCATAAACACTCTCCCCTTCAACAAACTCCCGGGGTTGGTCAGTGGACTCACTGTTTGGCAGCCTGACTGATGTTAAGTCCGGGTGCATACGGTCTAACAGTGTTGTTAGGTGTCGACCCATTAGCAGCTCCGACGGAGTGCAGCGTGACATGTTGGTGAAGTACAAATGACACCACCTTCTGGCGCCCAGTTTCCCTGCACCAAATGGCCCAAAGTCTCCTTCAAACGGCCCCAAGTCTCCTTAGTGGTCCGCACCATTCTTTTGGCCTGCCCGTTGGTTGCCGGGTGGAATGGTGCGGACGTGCTATGGGCAATGAGGTTTGCTGCCAAAAACTCTTTAAATTCTGTGGTGGTAAAACATGTCCCGTTGTCAGACACCAGGGTGTCTGGCAACCCGTGCGTTGTGAACAGATGACACAATACATTAATTACTGTTAATGCAGTTGTTTTTGCTGTGGGGACCACCTCGAGCCACTTAGAATAAGCGTCTACAATGATGAGGAAGACCTGGCCCTGGAAGGGGCCCACAGAATCCACATGGACCAGGGACCAGAGGGAGAGTCACTTTTCCCACGGGGTTACCGGTGCATGTGGAGGATCAGGCTTATACAACTGACATTCCTGGCATTTCTAGACCCAGGACTCTATGTCCGTGTCGATTTTTGGCCACCAAAAATACCCTCTGGCCAGTCCCTTCATGCACACAATGCCGGGGTGGCATTCGTGCAGAGCCTCTAATACTTGGTCCCGTAGCTTAGGGGGAACCACTACCCTGTTACCCCAGAGTAAGCATCCCCGGTGCACAGATAATTCATTTTGCCATGATGCAAATGGCTTGAAACAGTCATTGACGCGCCCCACCGGCCACTCCCTCCACACCCAGTTAAGAACCCTGGCGATGGTGGGGTCCCGGGTGGAGGCGGTCGCAACGTCCAACACGTGCACTGGAGGTTTGGCCAGTTCTTCAAGGGCCATTACTTCGAAAGCTGGTGCAGGGTCATTGTCCAGTTCTGGCAGGGGGCAGTGGCTGAGGGCGTCAGCATGCCCCATGTTCTTTCCTGGCCGGTGCTCCAGGACATAGTCATAGGCGGATAAAAATACCGTCCATCGTAACATCCGTGCAGACAAGACGTTGGGCATCTGGCAGTCAGGTGCAAAGATCCCAAGGAGGGGCTTGTGGTCCGTGGCCATTATGAACGGTCTTCCATACAAAAAGTCATGAAACTTTTTTACGCCAGCCACCAGTGCCAACCCCTCCTTATCGATTGGGTGTAGTTCCTCTTGGCCAGGGTGAGTGTCCAAGAGTAGTAAGCAATCGGCGCTTCCCTGCCGTTTGCCAGCACATGGCTCAACACAGCCCCCACCCCATACGGAGATGCATCCGCTGCCAATACCAATTTTTGGATTTGTCATAGTGGGTAAGGACAGCATCGGATGACAACAACGATTTAATAGCGGTAAAAGCATGTAGGAGGGTGTGTGATGGGTCGTGTCCCCCCCGGAGCCTTGGTAAAATGCTCCTAGCCAGGGGGCTTTTGAGGGGCGACCTCTTCGCTGGCACGATGCTGGAGAAGGTCCTGCCAAAGGTCCTGCCACTGAGTGACCACATGGTACGAGTGCTGCTGACCAGGACAAGCGTCGAAGATCGGGCGGGAAAAAAACGATGCCGAGCAAGACCGGTTGGCCAACAACAAACTGTGAGTTGGGTTGAAGCGAGCATGAAGATCTAAAAAGAAAGCTGCCCCCCTTAAAGAGTGACAAAAAGTGAGCGGGGGAGGGACCCCTCCCAAACACATAAACGAAAACACGGAAATAAAGAGGGGGAGTGGAAAAATAAGCAACTAAATCTGTTTTAAGAGACTTACCAGAGCGCAGATAAGCATATGGGCGAATATCAGAGACTTTAGCAACTTTAAGAAAAGTAAATAATCCAAAAAGATGGCGGGGAAGAAACCAGATAAAGACAAACTGTTGAAAGCGAAACTAATGGGCAGTCCTCGAACGGAAGAGACCACTGAGCTTTCTAAACTGTTGGCAGATTCCTTGTGCCCTCTGCTGGAGGAGATGACTAATATCAGGCAACAATTGTCAACAATTGGTCAGAGTTTGGCTTCACAGCAGCTACAATTGACTAAATCTTTAAATGCAACGAAGCAAATGGCAGACAAGATGAAGGAAATGGACGCCAATACTACAAAAGTCAAGAAAAAGGTGCAAAAGCTGGAAATGAAACAAGCTACGGAAGAGTCACAACTTTTGCAGCTGCAAATGGAGAAAGCAAATTTGGTCCTACAGTTCCAAGGGGTCCCGGAAATCAAAGGAGAGAATCTGAAGCAACTGCTGAGTGATGCAGTAGCCCCATTGACAGATTTGACAGAGGATAAGAAAAGTTAAGAGAAAATAAAGGCTAAAGGACTCTGAATTGTGCCTGAAAATTTAGAAGCAACTTTGAGATGCTCTGATGGTTTCATTTAACAGATAAATGGATGGTTAAAAGATAAATAACTTAGCATAACCGACTAGTTTCAATGTATTACTAGCATTTTAGAATAATATTGAAATAAGCTGATGTATTGATCTCCTACTCTTGGGGTTTTAGTCATTAGTGGGTTTCTTTTCTTTCTCCTTAGAGGTAGTTTCCCTTCCCTTATTTTCAGTTGTAGTTTGTAGTATTGTAAAAAAACAATAAAAAACTCCCCTTAGGGGGATGCACACACAAAAAAGTACGCTGTTGTATTTCAGCCCTTGGCATGTTCTAAAAACTAAGAGGAACTCTGGAGATTACATTTAGGGAACAGGGTTGCCTTCCTAGTAATAATCCTCCTGCCACTCTCTGGTTTTCATTGAGATCTGGATGCAGAAAACTAGAGAAAGGGCAAGAGGGATGAGCATGTTCTCTGGTGCCAATCTTCTCTTTCCTCCCTTCAGATAATAAAGCAGAAAAGCTGAGTCTCGCATTGTTGAGCTTCTTTAATGAGCAGCAAATGTTTCTTCAGTGCAGTCATCTTTCTGTAGTGAAGTTGTGAACCTTCTGACCAAGCTGCACAGGAGTTCTGTATACAATTAGTTCCATATACAGTCTTCCCTCTGCAGTATGCCCTGTCATGGAAACTGAGCAGCAACAGGACCGCACAACGTGCGTGTTATGTTATCCTTCTAGATTTCAGAAAAGAAAATAGCCCTCATTTAACCAGAGCACAAAAATGAAGCCCTCAACTTATCAAAACAGCTGGAATGAAAAGTATGCATGGTACAGGCTCTTAATTTGAAACATTTCTGACAGACACAACTCAGGAGAGGAGAATTAATTTTGATTGTGGTACTGTTAAGCCATATATGTATTTTGTTAAACACAAATGAATGTAACATTACAGCCAAACAGGACTGGCAACCCAGCAAGCCATCGACGTGAAAGGTGTGCCTTAGTTTTTCTTGCAATGTTGCGGAGCATACGTGGCTGCTACTGTTGGCTCAGAGGCACCTGCAAAGACTTTGAGCAGCCACTGCTGTCATGAGGATCATCTATCCCCGCTCAGACTAGAACTGAAATGAGGAGAGGCAGTGACGCATTCAGAAATGATCCCCCTGGAAGAACGTTTCAAGGCTGCAGGATGGTCTCTTATGAATGACACCTTTCAAAGGCGCTACATGACATAGCCTATTTTCTCTTTGATTCGAAGGGAAATGGGCAGGGCCTTTTTTTTGTTTTTTTTGAAAAAGAGGTGCTGGAACTCTCAAGAAGGAAATGAAGTTTTCTGTATACTGAAAACTCATTAACAAAGGAGGAGGAGGAGGAGGAGGAGGAGATTGGATTCAGAGTGGCTTACAGACTCCTTTCCCTTCCCTTCCCTTCCCCACAACAGAGACCCTGTGAGATAGGTGGGGCTGAGAGAGCTCTTTCCAGAACTGTCCTTGAGAGAACAGCTCTGACAGAACTATGGCTTGCCCAAGGTCATCCAGCAGCTGCAAGTGGAGGAGTGGGGAATCAAACCCATTTCTCCCGCACACTTAACCACTACACCAAACATTTAAAAAATAATTTTGTTCCCGTGCGTTCCCCCAGAAACCCCCCCCCCCGGGCAGGGGCATACTGAAATGATGGAATTGACTTGTCTTTGCCTCTTGCACACAGTATGGAGACCTCAGACTCAGCTGTGCCAAGAGCTCTTCCTGAAGTCACTCAGGAAAATGTATCAAAGGATACTGGTGGTGGACGGTCATCCCTTTGGCTTCCCGTGTGCCTAGACAACATTTTGCTACATGGCTTGCCTGTGCAGATAGTCCACCATTCTTGATTCTGCATCATTCTCCATTTTCAGAGCCTCCTCCTCATAGCCATACATACTCTTCTCCACTAGCACTATGGAACCGCCTATGGTAGAGGCTGGCAAAATATCAGGGCGGCTGTCCTAAGAGAGATCCTCTCCTTTCAAATGAAGATCCCGCATACTGTTTCCTTTCTTCGCAGAATATTTTAACGCTATTTTTAATACGTATATAATGATGCATAATCAACTTTTAAGAGAGAGGAATTAATTCAGGGAGTTTCCCTCAATGGGAAGAATCATTAAACGGGATGAAGATTTATTTCCCAGTGTGTAGGGATAAGTTAGATCGGAGCTGAAAAATTACAACCCTTGCAAGTTTGCTTTCCTTGCTAATGTAATTGAACTTCACAGATCCCCTTTTAGTGCCAATTCAGCCCATTTCTTTCCTTTGCACAGTGATTGATTTTCTAGCTAATTGCATCAGTTCCTGCATCATGAGCTACACAGGAGGGAAATGCAGCCTGATTCAATTCACTCAAGGTGGTTAATGGAATGGGCCTTAAACTCTTTTATCTTTTGAGGTAGCCAAGATATTTAAAGAAAGAAGATAGTTAATTCAATTAACCCAAGATAATATTCTGCTTTGTTACAACATTAATTTGAATATTTTAGCACAGTGGATTTTCCTCACTGTTGCCAAGACACAGCCAAGAGATGTCTAACTTTCACAACAGGTCTGGTATTAGGAAAAGAAGACACAACTTGTTCCTTTATGACACAGTAGCTAGGGTCTTAGGCTTGGGTATAGGTTCAAACTCAGGTTCAAATCTGCTAAAAGACAGCCTAGCTACCTAAAAATGTTAAAATGCCATTCTGTGTTCTTTGGAGCAGGGGCAGGATACAAACCCAGAAAATAAATAGGTGTCCCAATGAATGTGGCTACAGCTATGGTAGCAATGGGACAACAAAGTAAAATCAGGACTGTAGGTCAGTTAGTAGGTCAGAGTGGGATAGGAATTCTGCCAGAATTACAATTGATCTCCAGATTACGGATATCAGTTCCTCTGCAGGAAAGAACAGCTTCAGAGGGTGGACTCTATGGTTTACAATAGAGTTCCCCAGCTTTTTTGAGCATGTGGGCACCTCTGGAATTCTGACACAGGATAGTGGGAGCAATCATAAAATGTCATGGGGTGATCATAGGGTTACTAGTTACCCCCTGGTGGGAGATGGGGGGTAGGTTTGTCAGATCCAGGTTGGTAAACTCCTGGAGATTTGAGGATAGAGCCTGGAAAGAACAGAGACCTCAGTGGGGTACAATGCTATAGAGTCCACCCTCCAGGGGAACTCATCTCTGTAGTCTGGAGATGAGCTGTAATTCCAGGGGATCTCCAGGTCTCGCCTGGAGACTGGCATCCCTAGGTGATGTCATGCATGATTCTAACAGTAAGTCTTCAACATTTCAGACAAAAACTCCACTTAACAAGATGCTTTTTAAAATTAATATACTGTTTAAAATTATTTTGTTGCATATACATGGTTTACCTTAAGTCATGCAAATAGATTCAGGTGGGGTAGCCATGTTGGTCAGAAGCAGCAGAACAAAGTTTGAGTGGCACCTTTGAGAACAACAAAGTTTTATTCAAGGCATAAGCTTTCATGTGCAAAACACACGTCTTCATGCAGTGAAGATCCTTGTGCTGTAGTGGCTGCAGTTGCTCAAGCAATTTTTAAAAAATCTGCACAGCCAATCAGATCTCCAATGGCTGATCAGGAACCCCATTGGGCAAAATCCACAGCCAGCCATGCCCGGTTTCTAAAAACACTTTATGGGCACCAGGAAAACTGTTGACTTGTGCTAATGAGCCCACGGGCACTATGTTAGAAACCCCTGCAATACAGTCTGGGGAAAAACTGAAGTCCCAGAGTACCTACAGAGGGTGGATGTTCTAGGACTTCCACATCTATAGAGAGTCTGGGAAAAAACTAAGTTGGGAATTGGGAGAAATATGGAACTGGTATTGGCTGGCATCCTCTTATGAGTCTTCATAGTGGATTTTTATCCTTACTGAACCCTGAAGAGGATTTTGAGAGGTATAGCAGCTAGTTGTACCAGCACAAACAATAAGGTCAAAGGATTAGTGTGACATACACAACACATGCATAAAGAACCCCACAAGTGATATAAGGTAAGAGAAAAAAAGTGGAAGGAAGTGATAGGAGGGAGGAAAATTAAATTTATATTTTGAATTTTGGTGGGAAGAAGGGACCTGAGGAGGACAGGGAACTCAGTGGGGTACAATGCCAAAGAGTTCACCTTCCAAAGCATCCATTTTCTCCAGGAGAACTGATCTCTGTAGTCTGGACATAAGCCTCTAATTCCAGGAGATCCCCAGACCCCACCTGGAGACTGGCATCCCTCTATGATACCATAGAGTTTTCAGGCCAAATGCTAGAGCATCCCCCGGTGACATGCCCAGTGTGATGATGTCACCTCCGGGTGACATCATTGCGCTGGGAATGTCGGCCCAGTCCGGGCACTTTGGGGGTAGGGTTCCCCCCACTGGCCAGATCCAGGCTGGTGGGTTGGGGGCCCCTTGAGCGGGCAAAACCCTGCCCCCCTGGGGGACCTGGCAGCCCTACTTGAAGCTGTCTATCAGACTCGACTGTGCGACTGAACAACAACAACAAATATGCCTGTACCCGCCACCACTTCCTGTGGCAGTGAATTCCATTTGTTAATTACTCTTTGGGTGAAGAAGGACTTCCTTTTATCAGTTCTAAGCTTACTGCTCATTAATTTAATTGAGTACCCATGAGTTCTTGTATTGTGAGAAAGACAGAAAGGTTGCAAACCTCTATCATGTCACCCCCTGAATCATAGCTTCTCCGAGCTAAAGAGCCCTAACCTCTTTAACCTTTCTTCATAGGGAAGGTATGCAACCCCCTTAATCATTTTAGTTGCCCTTTTCTGCACTTTTTCCAGTGCTATATTTTTTGAGGTTTGTTGACCAGAACTATATACAATATTCCAAATGAGGCCACACCATAGATTTATACAGGGGCATTATGATAATTTATGCTTTCTACTAGGTTCACATCTTGATTCTATTGTTACCCAACAGCTTCCTGATAGATCTGGAGGAGAAAATTGGTGGGTGGGTTCTGACTTCCAACATTTCTATAGCTGTGATGACTGGGTATGCTGGGTTGGTTCAAGTGACTTAAAATGGGATGAGAGTTTTTGTTTGTTTGTTTGGTTGGTTAGTGATATGTAATGTGCAATTTTAGAAGATAAAGCTTTGCCTGGCATAGTAATATAGTAACAGAAAAAGTGTCACTTGCCTAATTTCTATTGTTGTTGTTCAGTCACACAGTTGAGTCCGACTCTTCGCGACCCCATGGACTAATCACACCAGGCCTTCTGTCTTCCGCTGTCCTCTGAAGTTTGCTCAATTTCATGTTCGTTGCATCTATGACACTGTCTAACCATCTCATCCTTTGCCGTCCCCATCTTCTTTGACCTTCAATCTTTCCCAGCATCAGGGTCTTCTCCAGAGAGCTCTCCATTCTCATTTGGTGGCCAAAGTATTTGAGCTTCAGTTTCAATATCTGGCCTTCCAGGGAATAGTCAGGGTTCATTTCTTTTAGGATTGACTGATTTGATCTTTTTGCACTCCAAGGGACTCTCAAGAGTCTTCTCCAGCACCATAGTTCAAAAGAATCTATTCTTCAGCGCTCGGCCTTCCTTATAGTCCAACTCTCACAGCCATACATGACTACTGGGAATACCAATACTTTGACCATATGGACTTTTGTTGGCAGGGTGATGTCTCTACTTTTTATCATGCTGTTTAGGTTCGCCATCGCTTTCCTCCCAAGGAGCAGGCGTCTTTTAATTTCATGGCTGCAGTCACAGTCTGCGGTGATCTGGGATCCCAGGAACGTGAAGTCTGTCACTACTTCCACAGCTTCCCCTTCTATTTGCCAAGGAGTGATGGGGCCGGATGCCATGATCTTAGTTTTTTTGATGTTGAGCTTCAAGCCCACTTTTGCGCTCTCCTCTTTTACTCTGAGCAAGAGGCTCTTTAGATCCTTTTCACTTTCAGCCATTAGAGTGGTATCATCTGCATATCTGAGGTTGTTGATCTTTTCCCCAGCAATCTTAATTCCCGCTTGTGATTCATCCAGGCCAGCATTTCGCATGATGTACTCTGCATATATATTAAATAAGCAAGGTGACAGTATACATCCTTGTCGTACTCCTTTTCCTATGCTGAACCAATCAGTTGTTCCGTATCCGGTTCTAACTGTCGCTTCTTGGCCCTTATACAGGTTTCTCAAGAGACATGTGAGGTGGTCTGGTACTCCCATCTCTTTAAGGACCTGCCATAGTTTGTTGTGATCCACACAGTCAAAGGCTTTAGCATAGTCAATGAAGCAGAAGTAGATATTTTTCTGGTACTCTCTTGCTTTCTCCATAATCCAGCGAATGTTGGCAATATGATCTCTCGTTCCTCTACCTCTTCGAAACCCAGCTTGTACTTCTGGTAGTTCTCTATCCACGTACTGTTGAAGCCTAGCTTGTAGGATCTTGAGCATGACCTTGCTAGCGTGTGATATGAGTGCAATTGTGCGATAGTTTGAACATTCCTTGGCATTGCCCTTCTTTGGGATTGGAATGTATACTGATCTTTTCCAATCCTGTGGCCACTGTTGCGTTTTCCAAATTTGCTGGCAAATGGAGTGCAGAACTTTAACAGCATCCTCTTCTAAGACTTTGAATAGCTCAGCTGGGATACCATCACCTCCACTAGCTTTGTTGTTAGTAATGCTTTCTAAGGCCCATTTAACTTCACATTCCAGGATGTCTGGCTCGAGGTCAGTGATTATACCGTCGTGGTTGTCAAGGACATCGAGGTCTTTCTTGTATAGTTCTTCTGTGTATTCTTGCCATCTTTTCCTAATCTCTTCTGCTTCTGTTAGGTCCCTACCGTTTTTGTCCTTTATCATGGCCAGCTTTGCATGGAACGCTCCCTTGATTTCTCCAATTTTCTTGAAGAGATCTCTAGTCCTTCCCATTCTATTGTTTTCTTCTATTACTTTGCACTGTTCATTCAGGAAGGCCTCCTTATCTCTCCTTGCTGTTCTCTGGAAATCTGCGTTCAGTTGGGTAAATCTTTCCTTTTCGCCTTTGCCTTTCGCTTTCCTTCTTTCCTCTGCTATTTGTAAAGCCTCATCAGAAAGCCATTTTGCTTTCTTGCATTTCTTTTTCTTTGGTATGGTGGTGATTGCTGCCTCCTGTACGATGTCACGAACCTCTGTCCATAGTTCTTCAGGCACTCTATCTATCAAATCCAGACCCTTGAATCTATTCTTCACCTCTACTGTATATTCATCAGGGATGCGATCTAGGTCAAACCTGAATGGCCTCGTGGTTTTCCCGATTTTCTTCAGTTTAAGTCTGAATTTTGCAATGAGTAGCTCATGATCTGAACCACAGTCAGCTCCAGGTCTTGTTTTTACTGACTGGATAGAGCTTCTCCATCTTTGACTGCAAATTATATAGTCAATCTGATTTCGGTGTTGCCCATCTGGTGATGTCCATGTGTAGAGTCGTCTCTTAGGTTGTTGGAAAAGGGTGTTCGCTATGACCAGTGTGTTCTCTTGACAAAACTCTGTTAACCTTTGCCCTGCTTCATTTTGCTTTCCAAGGCCAAACTTGTCTGTTATTCCGGTTACCTTTTGACTTCCTACTTTAGCATTCCAGTCCCCTATGATGATGAGGACATCATTTTTTGGTGTTAGTTCTATGAGGTGTTGTAGGTCTTCATAGAACCGGTCCACTTCAGCCTCTTCTGCATCAGTGGTTGGGGCATAGACTTGGATTACTGTGATGTTGAATGGTTTGCCTTGGAATCGGACAGAAATCATTCTGTCATTTTTGAGATTGTATCCCAGTACTGCCTTTTGCACTCTCTTGTTGACTATAAAGGCCACACCATTTTTTCTACGAGATTCCTGGCCACAGTAGTAGATATAATGGTCTTCTGAGTTAAATTCGCCCATTCCTGTCCACTTTAGTTCACTGATTCCTAAGATATCGATGTTCAGTCTTGCCATCTCATTTTTGACCACGTCAAGCTTACCTTGATTCATAGATCTTACATTCCAGGTTCCTATGTAGTATTGTTCTTTGCAGCATTGGAGTTTCCTTTCACCATCAGACACATCCACAGCTGAGCGTCCTTTCGGCTTTGGCCCAACCGCTTCACTCTTTCTGGGGTTACTTGTACTTGCCCTCTGCTCTTCCCCAGTAGCAGATTGGACACCTTCCGACCTGAGGGGCTCATCTTCCGGCGTCATATCTTTTAGCCTTTTGATACTGTCCATGGGGTTTTCTTGGCAAAGATACTGGAGTGGGTTGCCATTTCTTTTCCAGTGGATCACACTTGGTCTGAGTTCTCTGCTGTGGCCTGTCCGTCCTGGGTGCCCCTCCACGGCATAGCCCACAGCCTCATTGAACCACGCAAGCCCCCTCGCCACGTCAAGGCAGTGATTTCTATAGGTCAGGATAAATTCAACACTTCTCATACTGGGAGCCAAAAGACAAAGCTGAGCAGATACCCCTTATCTCACTGACTTGTTATCCTGAATTCAGCTGTATTTGTGCAACTGGTACTTTGTCCCTTAAATACACTAATGAAAAATACTTTATTCAGGGTCAACTGAATAAGACAGATAGGAAAAATGTACAAAGACGATTTATGAAATAGAGAAGATAAAGGAATGGATTTGAAAAACAAAGCTGCTGTCATAATGTCAGAAGTATTTATTACTGCACTTTTTGCTCCCCAAAAATCATTTTGTTGCTGTAGTTAAGCCCGGACACAATCTCGTTTCAGAGTCGATGAACACCTCTTCCACCTTTGCTCCAGACATCTTATTTCCTCTTTGAGCATTAGTGTGTCAAATGAACCCAGGCAAAGCAAACTGCAGTCCCAGGGTAGATCTAGAGGAATAGCAGAAGACAACAAAGAGTTCTTGCAAGTCAACAGATTAAATTGCTTCTGCATGGGGGCAATTCCTAAGTTTGCTGTCATTGCTGCTGCAAATGCAATGCCATTCACAGTAGCTCAGAGCCTCTCAGTAAGGAAATTCCCCCTTCCCTTGTTGTTCTGTTTTAACACTACAGCAAACAACTACTGATTATTTTTTAAAAGCTGGCAAAAGGTTCACCAGAGGCAAGGGAGGAAATGGTGGGCAGGAAGAGAAATCGAGCAGGATGTAGACAGGGAGCTGTGCAAATCCACGCTTTCCTGCCCATACTTTTGCATAGACCTGGTTTAGGAAAACCTGCAACAGAGTTGGGGGGAAATGGAAAGGAAGTAAACCAGTCACAGTATCATTTAGAGGTCCGAAGAAGAACCGCTGCCGTACAGGAAGCAAGGCAGGGCAAGCGTTCCATGTGGAAGTGAGCTAAACGTAAAGAGATGTGGCACTCATGTGGAGAAAAGGTCTTGTCTGACACTCAGCTCTTCTAGTCTTCTGTTTCAGGGGAAGCGGCGGAGGCACTGGCCCATCACCTCTTTGTTTCCTCTCTCAAGCACCCTTGAGGGAAATTAGTTACTGGGCAAGGCAATAAATGCTTCCTTCAAAAATAAGGACCTTCATCATGGTCTGGCTGTAGTGAATTGTGCTTCTGCTTGTTCTGCCACTGAAGCATCAACCTTGTTAGCACAGCAAAGGGTGTGTGTGTGTGTGTGTGTGTGTGTGTTAAGAAGAACAATCAGGAAGGATTGAATCCTCATTACTGCCTTACAACTAAACCACAACAATTTCACTTCCAGTTCCAAAACTCTGAATTTAGTATACTTCAGATACTTTAAGAAGTGGGGAAAAAATTAGTCCGGCAAAAGAAAGTGGGGCATCAATAACATATTTATGCTTAAGGCAACCAAAGGTGGTGTGTTAAAAACACTGACTGGAGAAGTGTTTAAATAATTGAAATGCAATTCATAGAAATGCCAACTCATCTAAGCACATAGCATACCAAATCCACAGCAAGCCCCCGTGATTAATGCAGGTTAGGTCTCATGAGCATCAAACACGGATACAAATTACAAATTGAGAAGTTAACTAATTCTCTTGATTAATTCTGTGCATATTTCATGACATTATGGGTAATGATTTAAGTGACCAACCGCAGAAAAATGTCTGGTGTTGATCTGCAGTCCCATCATTTCATATTTGATCTATAGCAGCAACTTTAAAGTTCTCAGGAAGCATTACCCTGACATTAATTAGTTCCAACCTTTGGCTGACTCAAGCTAAGGAGGAGATCTGAGTTCCCGAAGAGATCAAAGGCTTTGGCTGTCGATTCATACGCCAGAGACACTTGTTGCTGCTCTCTCTATCCATATTTTCTCTTTGTTCAGATCAAGATGCCAAGAGAGGCAGTTGCTGTTCAAGACGCCATGGGAATTATATTGCAGGCTGATCAACTGGCTATGTAATAGCAACAGGAAAGCTCTCCAAACAGAAGGGCCCTTTTATCAACTCTGATGTGAAAGATAAAGGCCTCTTGAACTTTGTGAGGTCCTCTGCAAATAAACTGTAAAGCTCTCCCACGTGCTTTAATTTAATGTCCAAGTAGAGTTGCTGCTTATGTTCTTTACTTAATTTTGAGCGTAGGAATTTTACATCTTCAGCCGAGCCGCTCCTGTTGCTGAACTCCTAACCTGATGCTTTTGCAAGGGGCACTTACTGTTTAAAGCAGGGGTCCCCAACGTAGTGCCTGTGGCTGCCGTGGAGTCCGCCCACACTTTTTCTGGTGCCCGCCGAGGGTTTGTAGGAAGTGGGTGGGTCCAGGTACGGCTTTTGCCCAGCAAGGCTTCTTATTGACAGAGATATGATTAGCTGTACATATATATATTTTTTAATGTTGCTTTGGCAGCAGCTGCCACCACAGTCCAAGGATCTACACCGTGTTACTGAAGTTAAGCTGTGGCAATCCTTTTGTGGTTGGCTCTGCATCCTGCAGCAGCTATTCTGTGGCAGCCATTCTGTTGTTGTGCCCATCATGCTGTATCAGAATTCCAAATGTGCCTACAGGCTCAAAAAGGTTGGGGATCCTGAATTTAAAGCTATGAAGTCCCTCCCACACTACATCACAAACATATTAGGGCTGCGATCACACACACTAAATAATCCACTTTCAATGCACTTTCCAACTGGATCTTTCCAGTTCACACAGGCCCATCCTGCATCTAGCATTCGTTCCACTGTTTTACCAAACCAACATTGGCACAGAAATTCCTAGGGTTGCCAGGTCTGGGTTGGAAAAGACCTGGAGACTTCGGGGATGGATCCAGGAGAGGGTGGGGTTTGGGGATGGGAGGGGCCTCAGCATGGTACAATGCCTTTGAGTTCACCCTTCAAAGCAGCCATTTTCTCCAGGGGACCTGATCTCTGTCACCTGGAGATCAGTTGTAAAAGTGGGAGTTCTCCAGCAATGCTCCCTCTAAGCTATGGAGTCTTGTGAGCAAAAATTCTATTTTGTGAGCTACTGGCACTAAAGTTGTGAGCGAGTGATTTGGCTACTGCATAAATTAGTATGATCTTCATTGTGGTCTCTGTGCATCACACCCATGGGATCTGGTGCGCCTGCGCTGATCCGATCAGTGTTGTACAAAGCACACAATGGGATTTTCGCACCTCTACCCCAGGCATGTGTAGGAACCCCACTGTGCATGCCCAGAGGGGTGCGGCACGAGCATCCTGCCAGTTCTCTTTTGGCCACCACACTGTTAATAGCTCGTCTGCTGGTTGGTGCATTTTTTCGATTACCTCACTCAGGAATCCTCTTAAAAACTTTTGTTTTACCATGAGAGAGACTCTGATTTGGTGGACTCAGTCTATAAATCTGGCAAGAGGTGCCCCCTTCCATCGACCAACTCCTCAGCTGACGCTTACTATGGATGCATCCCTTTGGGGATGGGGAGTGCATCTCAATGGTTTGTGTATTGGCCACAATTACCTGGAACTTCTGGCGATTCAGAACACGTTACACAGTTTCCAGCCACTGCTTCTAGGGAAGTGTGTGGCTGTCTTAACAGACAATATGATGGCACTGAGTTATATAAACTGCCAGGGTGGAACTGTTTCACGGAGCCTTTGTTTCCTGGCTCTAGACATTTGGGAATGGTGCATATCCCGCAACATATTCCTTGTCGCTGCCCACATCCCAGGATCAGAGAATGTTTAGGCAGACCGCTTCAGCAGGGGCCAGATTCAAAGACCCGACTGGGAGTTGAATTGGAATCATCTTCAGCCGGTCTTTGCATGTTGGGGCCAGCCAGTTGTGGACATTTTTGCGAACCGTTGGAACAGGAAGTACACCCTGTTCTGCTGTAGGGGAAGGACGGATCCCCTCGCTCTCAGGGATGGTCTTCTATACCCATGGGATCGCGAGAAACTTTACATGTTCCCACCCCTACCACTCATCCCGAGAGCCATTCACAAAATAAAACTGAAAAGGGTAGATTGCATCTTGGTCACCCCGTGGTGGCTGAGACAGCCGTGGTTCACCAGTCTTCTGGAACTCTCCAACAGACTTTTCCATCGGTTCCCATGCACTCCAGATCTCCTCCTGGTGGCAGATGGGCAACTTCATCACCACGAGATTGCCAAACTGAAGTTGACAGCTTGGCGCATCATACACAACACTTCTCAGCGAGCGTTTCAGAAGTTCTGCTGAATTCCAGGAAAGCATCTACAAGACAATCCTACAGTGCAAAGTGGGCGTGTTTTGTATACTTCTTAGGACCTGATGTGGGCCCACCTAGGATGGCAGGTCTCAATCGAATACTGGACTTCCTGGTTTCACTGACTGATTCTGGTCTCTCTCACTCCTCCATCAGAGTTTGTTTAGCGGCCATCTTGGCCTACCACGACCCGATAGGTTACTCTGTCTTCTTGTACCCAACATCAAAATGGTTCTTAAGGGGTCTCATCAGACTCTACCCGCTGGTGAAGGACCCAACTCCCCTCTGGGACCTCCCTCTGGTGCTCTGACAACTCACCAGAAAGCCCTTTGAACCAATGGCCACCTGCAACCTGGAAGATAGCGTTCCTGGTGGCAATCACCTCTGCTAGGAAGATAGGCGAGCTCCAGGCTCTCTGCCACGATGTTCCATATCTTTCCTTCCTACCGAATGGGGTTTGCCTAATCCCAGATATTACCTTTCTACTCAAAGTGGTGTCAGAATTTCATCTGCATTCTGAAATCTTCCTACCAGACTTCTTTTCAAAACCAGACTGTGATGAACACCACCTCTTACATACACTGAATGTCAAAAGGGCCCCACTCTTTTATCTAGACAGGACTCGTGCCCTATGACCAGGGATCATTTCGTAGAAAAAGAGGTGCAGGAGCTCATTAGCATAACTTATTTGTATATGCCACACCCCCTGACATCACCGGAAGTGTGTCAGAAGGCAACACCAACTGCTCAGGATCCACTGGACTGTTTTGGTTTGCTAGTTTTTTTTGGGGGGGGAATGTGCAGATCTGTCCTCGCAGAGGAGGGAGAGCTTGTACCTGAATAAAACTTGGTCTTAAAGGTGACACTGGACTGTTTTGGACCAGGGGGGCGGGGAAAGCTCTGCAACTTACCTTGCTGCTCCTTGCTCTGACTGAGGGCTGCTGGGAGCAGGGGGTGGGGCTTGTTGCATGTGCCCGCCCCCTGGGCTCTTTACTGCCAGAGCTCCGCTCCTGTGCGCTCCTGCAGGAAATGACCCCTGCCTATGACAACAAACCCATCTTTTTGTCTCCTATGCTTCCGCCTCGTTGGCCTCGCCCATCTCAGCACGCCTTTCTAAGTGGATAGTGGGAACAATACGCTTCTGTTATCTCCTGGCGAAGCGTCCACTCCCTCTGTGTCTCAAGGTGCACTCCACCGGGGCGATGGCAACTTCTACAGCCTTCCTGAAAGGGGCCTCGCTGTTTAAGATTTGCAGAGCCGCCATGCAATCCACTGCCAACATGTTTATTTGCCACTGTGCACTCGACTTCAGGACGCAGCATACATCTAATTTGGGCTGGCTTATTTTCTCTTCTGCTATGCACTGATGACTGCCAGCACCCTCCTCCAGGTGAGCCACTGCTTTTTACTCTCCCATGGGTGTGATGCACAGAGACCACGACGAAGAGAAACAGGATGCTTACCTGTAACTTGTGATCGTTGAGTGGTCATCTGTGCATTCACACCGCCTGCCCTTCCTTCCCCACTGCTATCAGTTATCTTCATTATGTACAGCGGTCAGAAGGAACTGGTGCGATGTTCGTGCCCCATCCCTCTGGGAATGCGTGGTGGGGTTCCTGCGCATGCCGGGGTAGAGGTGCGAAAATCCCGTTGTGAGCTTTGTACAGCACCAGATCAGCGCACCAGATCCCATGGGTGTGAATGCGCAGATGACCAAAGATCACCAGTTACAGGTAAGCACCCTGTTTCTCTGGAGCCATCCTTCCTGAGCTAAGACAAAAATGTGTGAGCTAGAAGCTAAAAAACTCAGCTAGCTCACACTAACTCAGCTTAGAGGGAACACTCCAGGCCCCACCTGGAGGCTGGCAACACTAGAAATTTCCCTCTACATTGCATGCCACTTTCACTTTCTTTGATTGTTGGGTTCTATTATAGCCTCTACACTGAATGCCGTTTTCACTTCCTTTGATCTCTCGGTTTTATGGTACCGTCTGCATAGATTTATGACTGTTTTATGGCCATTCAGGGGTGACTCTGCAGTTAGTACAGCATTGGCCCGGGGTATATGGATGTGGTTTTGAGCTGCACCTTTTTCTGTTCCAGTGTGGGTTTGATAAAACAACAGCGTGAATGCTAGATGCAGAATGGGCCACAGTAACATCCAGTTGGAAAGTGCATTGAAAGTGGATTATTTAGGCTGCGGTCACATACACTAAATAATCCACTTTCAAACTGGATTTTTACCGTGTGAACTGGCAAAATCCAGTTGGAAAGTGCATTGAAAGTGGATTATTTAGTTTGTGTGACTGCAGCCTAGTGTGTGTGTGATCGCAGCCTAAGAACATAAGAGATGCCAATGTTGGATCAGGCCAAAGGCCCATCCAGTCCAACACTCTGTGTCACACAGTGGCCAAAAATACCAGGTGCCATCAGGAGGTCCACCAGTGGGGCCAGGACATTAGAAGCCCTCCCACTGTTGACCCCCTCAAGCACCAAGAATACAGAGCATCACTTGCCCCAGAGCCCCTATCTATACCTTGTGGCTAATAGCCGCTGATGGACCTCTGCTCCATATGCTTATCTAATTCCCTTTTGAAGCCATCCATGCTTGTAGCCGCCACCACTTCCTGTGGCAGTGAATTCCAAGTGTTAATCACTCTTTGGTTGAAGAAGTACTTCCTTTTATCTATTCTAACCCGACCGCTCAGCAATTTCATTGAGTGCCCACGAGTTCTTATACTCGTGGGCACTCAATGAAATTGCTGAGCCTAGGATTCCAAAAGCTAGTTAATGGAGAAGCACTCATGACATGCCTAATCAGTCGTATTGAACCTATTGTCAGTCTTTGCTGTAGAGTTTCCCATGGGGAGAAAAGACACCCCTGCTTAAACCAGATAATTTATGGCTATTAATCACAGGGGGAACATGGCCCATTAGCACCATATACCCTCTATAGGATATTTTCACTAGGCCACTGTCAGTAACCCTCCAAACTATTTCTTGAAGATAATAAAAAGCTACCATATTGTAACGGGCACAGTAGTTATACCCGCATATCATCAATGCAATGGGCCCCAAGAAGCTGGTGAGCAATGAATTTCAGAGACCTGCTAGCAAATGTTGTCTGTTGGCCGATATGGGCTGCATATTCTTCTAAGGATGCCAAAGAGCCACAGGATTCCCAGGCAATCTCCTACACAGCTACAGACCAGACTCAGAACAGAACTAGAACTACAATTTGGAGTTCTCTAGCCAGCCTTTGTTGGTATGAGGGGCATTCAGTAGTTCCAACCCCCCCCCCAAAGAAGTTCATGAGCATTTATTCAGCATTTAATGATCTTTGTAGTTCTCCCACAGGTTTTCTCTGAATAAAACCCAGAGTGCTGCAATTATTCAGCTGTTGACATCTTCTATGGCCATGTAGAGCATTGTGAGCATTACAGACTTGGACAGAGAAATAAAATCAGAGGCCAAGGGTTATATTCAGAGACAGCTGCTAAAATTTTATTGAGGAGGACACAGCCTAAATTCAAGTTGCCAAACATTAAATTCCTTTCATCTTTTAAAATCAGGGTATTGCTGCATTAAGACCATGCAATTCATTTAAGCTATAAAATGATTTAGAAACCAACCATTAAAAAAGTAGGCTTTGGCTGAAATCCCAATCTTAAATCCCATTGTGTCCCTCAGAATACAGAGAGATTATGACTTCCCTCTGGGGCTGATTTCCTTGCTCTCAGAACCAGTTTGGCTTAAATTGGTGCTATTCTGCAAACAAAAGGAAGTTTATCACACACTTCTGCCACCAACACATGTGATATGGTCACATTTTAGAAGTCCAGGAACTGAAAGAATATACAGAGGAACCAGCAGTTTCAGATGTTAGGCTCACAGATGTAATCTCTGTACACAGGACTCCATTGGTTAAGCAAACCTCAGACCAAGTTGATGGCATGTTTGCCACACTGATGTCCAGTCCAGTTGTAGGCTCACAATTAGCACACTTGCAAGGCAGGCCAATGCAGTATTACTCCAAGTAAGCCAATTGAAACCAATCTCCATAGGACTGTCCTGTATTGTTGGATGGGTTTACTTTCTGCTTGCATTTCATATAAAGTGACAAATGCTGTTGGTCTATATATGGTATGCATTGTGAATTACCTCCCTACCACCTTCTGCAGTGCATTCATTGCAAATGCCATTTATCAGGCCAAATTCCTCTGCCCCTCTAGTTTTTTTAGCCAGTTCCTGTTAACAGGACTAGAGCAACAATTACCTGTCTCACAAGATTATTGCAAGGATAAAATCAGGAATGTCAGGAAATACTTTGCACACTGGAAGCATATGGTCCTAGACTTTGCTCTACAATCAGCTCTTCTTTATTTAAAATGTTCTCTTTTGCTGCAAGCTAAGTGGAGCCATAGGGAAGCCCACATAAAGCCTGGTATATTGTGGGCAATGGAGCCCTGTCCATGGGCTTCAAAGCAGTAACTCTTAAGAGATCAGCAACTGGAGGCCCCAGGGCTAAACCCAGGTACTTGAAAAGTGCTTCAGCCAGTCTTGCCAGGGGGAGTTACAGAGGCTACCAACTCTCCTCAAATTTGTTCCCCTCCATTATGAAACTAGTTGCCAAACAGAATGATGTTCTAAGTACTGTAAGGCTCAGCTGGGTTATCTATGAACTACTAAAACTGGCAAAGCTGCAATAAATATAAGGAGTTGTATCAAGGGCTGCCAATGGAGTGCTCTGCTTCTGGAATGGAACTTTCCCAATGCCATCTGCTGTCCCCACCAACAGATTGCTGATTTAGGTGGGGCACAATGTGGGGGGAGGGGGTCTGTGGTAGAATTAGTGAAAGCTGCTCACCCCCCCTTCAAGAGCAGCAAACTGCCAGCATAAAACAAGCACTGGATACATAGCAATGTTTGTGTGTGCCTTAATTCTGTGGAACTTGAGGGTTTGCATATTTCTATATCAACCTAAAGTTAGTGTAGCCAAAGGCAACTGTATAAATCAAAAAAGCTGTTAGTTTACAAAACTTTGCTGTGACTTTTTCCCTTTGACATATTTTCCCCCAAAGTATTTATAGCATATATAAAATATTGCTAAAGGTACTTTCATGTGTCTACAATGAACCCTGGATCAACCACATGGCTATACATACTGCTTTAGGACTAATTTAGTGATGTGTGTGTAAAAGTAACTGCACACAATCTATAAATTAGGATGGTTATAAAGATTTCAGTTGATCACATACCTTGCTTTTGACTGAGCTTGCTAAATACAAATGCCTTTCTAAGGCTATTTGAAAGTAGTGAAAGAACTTTGCAATTTAAACAAAAACTACCACTTATTAGAAGGCCAATATTATTTCTCATTCCCCACCAGACATACATATCAGTGCCAAAGATGGGACAAGGCATTCATGACTGCCCTTAAAATTAACCTAATTTGTAAAACCACACAGTGCAATCCTAAACAGAGTTACACCCTTTAAACTAATAAACCTCAATTGACTAAGAAAGGTATTACTCTGTATTAGGATTGCACTGTTAGTTGACCTGTCTATCAAGTAAAACTTGATCTTGATGGAGTTTTGGTTTTGGCAAAGGTGATCAAGAGATAACTTGGCAGGGCATATCTTCTCTCTGTGTTCTGGAATTCAAAGTTTTTTCACTGCTGCCTTGTGCAGTACATTTCCTCCCATCTCTGTGGGAGATAGACCTTGTGCTAAAGTTAGCACCAATTAACAGATTCAGCACAGCAGCTTCCTTATCATTCAAAACCAAGACTCCAGTAAGCAACATCTCTCTCCCCTTTCTTACAAATCAGCATAGGCAGCATATAATACACACAAAAAGTAATGTTGTGCAACATATTATACAACATGGCTTAATTTGGGGACCAACATTTTCCCTCTCTTCCAGTGGAGTTCTGAAGCAAAAGAACAGGAAACTCCTACATGAAGAGGTCTATAAAAAGGCCCAGTAGATGACTGCTCAGCTTCAAAGAGAAAGTTCTAGCTATGTCAGCATCAGCATTCC
>NW_015167527.1:691194-707058 GCF_001447785.1 Gekko japonicus | reverse complement strand
CCAAACCATTCTACTTCAATTCTTAGTGCCTGTTACTTCGGCATACTTGCACGGGAACCATAATTCTCATGTATCACACTATGTTTAAAACTGCAGTCTTATACATATTTATTCAAAAGTAAGTTCCATGGAGCTCAGTGGAACTCGGCCCTCATTAAATATGCAGGGATTCAGCTGGAAAGCACACAGTGTTCTTTTATCCATAAGCTTGGTCAATTAGCTTACATTTGTAAACTGATTTGGTGCTTTAAAATGTGATTTTAAGTACACAGGTGCAGTGTTCCCTCTAAGCTGAGTTAATGGGAGCTAGCTCAGTTTTTTAGCCTCTGGCTCACACATTTTTTCTTAGCTCAGGAAGGATGGCTCCAGAGCAAACTGATTTATGCAGTAGCCAAATCGCTCGCTCATAACTTTAATGCCAGTAGCTCACAAAGTAGAATTTTTGCTCACAAGACTCCACAGCTTAGAGGGAGCATTGCACAGGTGCCATACTCATAAATGGCTACACAAATCAGAGAGAGGAAAAAACTGGAGAGGATATATGCACAATCCATGCCCAGTTTTTCAAAGTGCTAAACTACTGTCACTAAGGCTGCGATCAGGTGCGCAGTTTGATCTGGTATGGCCTCGTTTCTAATTGATCCAGTGTTTTTTGTAACAGAGTGTTTTGATCAGATATCCCTCTCTTAACCCACTTCAATGCACTTTCACACCATGGTTGATTGATCAGACGTGGCAGCCACAGAGTGGGGTGGTGGGCATTTTTTTTAATCATGTCTTTTGAGCATGCACATAAGCGCTTATGGGAAGCAGTGCCCCAGACTCCTGGCAGAATGGCAGCACCTGGTGGCCAATGAGATTGTTGGAGTAGGCTGCTGGATATGTAGTTCAGTGTGGGGGAAGTGTTTTGGAAACTGCTTTTGATAAATTCAATGTTCAAAGCGGGGGGGGGGGGCAGGACAGAATAGATTTTTGAGAATTTCCTGGGTGTGAGAGAGACACACAGAGAGGTGCAAATATGCATACCTCACTGCCTCACACACACAGCCGCCTTAGTTCAGGGAAGGGACGGGTGAGGTGGTGGCTCCGGGGGAAGGAGGGAGCTCTCTGGTTCAGCTGGGGGAGAGAGGGGTGAATGGAGCAGGCGACAAAACGCACAAGTAGTGCTTTGCAGCTCATAGCCGCTTATGCACACATTGATAACTTGGGGGGGGGAAATGGTGGCAAAACAGAGAGTGAGCGATCTGACTTCCCAAAAGGCTTCACCCCACAAGACAGCAATCAGATATACACAGAGGCACTGTGAAATCTGTAAAGACTGGACTTTCTGCAGTGTGGGGACAGTTGGGGGTGAGTATGGGAGGCTGACTGTAGGATGGAAGCCAGCTGTTGATGTCTGATCAAGCACTTCAAATCCATTCAGGAGGAACAATGACAGTGGACCAAAGTACTCATCTGATCGCACCCCAAGATAGATTAATGATACGAAATGGTGATCCAAAACACTATGCTAGTGCCAAGGGATAAAGCAATAAGGTCTACTTTGTAATGTAGCAACTTTCTAATGTCAGGTGGAGAACTACCCAACAGTACATTGCAAATCACAGCATGGGGAAGGAGGGGGACCCCAGTGTTGAACAAGATTGGGACAGCACTAGCAGCAGACAACATATGGAAACTGCCTGAACACTGTACCCTTCTGGTGTTGGTGTCCCAGAGAAACTTAACATTAGGGTGGCAATGCAGTACAAACCCTCCACTCCCATCCAATATAGAGCAGTTAACTATATCCATTTTAAGGTTAACTATATATTAAAAAAATAGTCCGTACACACAAAAATATTTGTTTAATTGGAAACCATACATCAATCTGCACTTTTATACTGGAGTGCAGGACTGTAAAACCAGGTTTTCTAAAGCCAGGCCTACTGTTCGAAATAAGATCAATTCTTTTTTTAAAAAAGCAAAAAAGAGAAGGGGAGGACTAAACAGAAAAAAAGAATCAAATTTCAAGATTCAATTCACGCTCACAGTTAGTTTGTTAGGTATATCATTATGCGTCTCTTTCTTGCTCTGACCTATACGACCCATCTTCTTTTTTGACGGTCAACTTTATCATGCAGACAGAAGGTACATATGTAGCTTTGCTACAGGTTATTTTGTAGTTTTGCTTGGTAGAGAACAGACCAGCCAGAGGGGAGTTCAACACTACCCCAGAAGCACACGTCTCAGACTTTCAACTGGAGTAGAGTCTACCTCCCAAACCAGCAACAACTACTGCTATCTTTTGGTAAGAGGCTTAGTTTTAAGAGGAAGACCCCAGGACATTATGACCATTTCCTTAATGGTTTGCTCTGGAACCTAAACCGCCCCATTGACTGTATTAGCATTCAGGTTACCTTTAATAAAGTACTGATTAATGTATGATTCATCTCCACATACGTATGCCAGGAAGATATTCTCAAACCATGACAAACCATTTTGTTTTAAAAGGCTTGAGGTGCAGAGAAAAGGATCAAAAGTCTGCATCCAATCTGTGTTTTCTGTCACAGAAAACATACTCCAAATGTTTCTGTCATAGGACATATTTTGCCTATCAATGAGACTATAAACTCACAGTATCAACACGCAAAGAATCCTCTTCAGAAGAATAATTAAAATTTTACAATAGCCATGTTGGGTAGCTGGCTGAACAAACACCACACACTTCACACAAGAATAAGTCAACTGTCTGAATAAGGATTTACTGGAACAGAACCTTGTAAGGATACACTACACTCAATCTCATTTTAAAGGAGTTGATTGGATTTTTATACAACATAGCCCCTGGCATTTTAAAATAGACCCACTGGAGAATGGAATGGAGAATCGGAAACGCAACATTTCAGACCCAGGCTGCATTTGCCTTTAATACTTTTTTTAAAAAGTGTGTTTGAAACATATGGTTGCTTTTATCATGTTTTTAGCTTCTTTTCTGAGGAAGAGTTCTCGGAATCTGTGTCTTCAAACTCTGCTCTGTGCCTTTTCTGTCGTCCATGCATTTGCAGGCCATCACTGTCTGCGGGATGCAACTCTGCAACATCCTCTTTCATGCTAACGCCGTGAATGATAGAGTCTGCAGCAGACAGGTAACATTCCTTGTGTAAGGATGGGCATGTCTGCACCAGGCTGCCATTCTCTGCATTTACATGTAATTGTCTTCCTTGGGACGCAGCCTCCTGCTCTCCTAAACTTTGTCCATTATTCAGGTAGGAAGAGCGAGGGTGTAAGTGGCCATTATTGTAGTTTGCACATGGATTATCAGTGTTCCTATCTTCATTGTCATCTATTAGGATTCTAGAGTAACTTCCAGACCCACTACAGTTGGCAGCATTAGAAAATGAAGCCTTAGAAACAGCCAAAAGGTTGGGGCTGGAAGCTGGTTGGCAGTTTTGACTGTTTTTATGTTCGACAAATCCTGCCACTTGATTGCATGGCTCTTCAGTGCAACTTTCTTTGCCAACGGCTTTCCCGTTCAGCTTCTTTGACTCAAAAGAATGATCCACGGACCCACTGTTCCCAGTATCATGGGAGAGGCTTTCTTGCTCTTCCAGCTGTTGCTGATTATCACATTCATGCTCTGGGCCATTTCTAGAATATTCACCTGAGCTGTGTTCCTTGAAGGTTTCTTTATTGCAGCTTTCAGTAGAAGAATCCTGGCCACCTTGAATTTTTCTGCTAGTTCCTGGTCTCCCCTCAATTTCTCCAACTCGTGAGGATTCGCCATCTTTACTAGCTGTATAAGACATGTAAGAATAATGAAGCCACCTGAAAGCTCTGTAGATCTTCCTATCTACTGATTCACTTTCTGAGCAAGGAGAGACCTTTTCCTTATGGACTTCTGTACTAGGAGCACCTCTTTCTGGTGATGAAGTTGGAGAAGGGGAGAGATCATCCACTTTGATCTGGGGGTAATCATAGATGTCCTCACCTATGTAGGTGCTTGTGTTTTCTGAATTTGCACTAGTCCTTTCTTCCTTTTGCAGTTGTGATCTGCGTCTCATTGCATTGCGCTGCCGGGTTGAGGCACGGCGCTTATTTAGTTCCTCATCATCTTCCGAGCTGCTACTGCTGCTGCTGGAGCTGCTAGAGTCATTCTCTTCAGGGCTCGGGGACCTTGGCCGTGGGAAAAGATCAGCATCCAGCTCTGTTTCACATGTATTTTCATCAGAATCAGACTCATTCGAAAGGGCCAGGAGACGTTTATCTTGGTACCGCCTAAGCGCAGACAAACGTTGCCGACGAGTAGCTACATCCTCTCTGGCTGGAGGAGATTCTGTAGATCTCAAGGTTCCCAGGTTATAAGTGGCTTCATCAGATTCTTCTGCCATGGGAGGTGGGGAGTGGCGCAGGGAAGTAGAAGACTCTGATTCACTATAACCGGAGCGTTCGCTTACTCCAGCATGGAGCTGTAGGATAGTGCTTTCACTGAGGTCACTGTCTGAGTCAGAACTCCAGCCCTCAATCTCCCGACGGACCAAGGAGTCAAAAAACGCCATCATTCGCGGATCCTCTTGGACTGACTGATTAGCATAATCATGGGACAAGCCACTGCCACTGTTCAGTACAAGACTAATATATTCTTCATGAGTGTACAGGCAACGAGAATCATCCTCAATTTTACCATCCAGATCTCCTGTGCATCCAGGCTGCCTGTAGGGACTCCAGATCTGAAAGTAAAAGAAAGAAAGAAAAGATCAACTGCGCACAGTTTTAAGGCACTTCATCCAATTTATCTGTATTGCTATGATCTTAGAGTATGAAAGAAAGCAATTATCACAATAACTTTTAATGTGGCTGGATTTTACAGGAGTGCTCTTTTAACTCACTCGTGAGGATATATTTCATTCCTAAGGCAACATCCTCCCCAGAACTCGTTAATGCCCTCAGAATTTTTAATCTACAGCAGAATTCAGTACTCTATTCTTATGTAAGAGGTGTTTACTTGTGGGTGGGTGGGGAGTGTGGATGAGAAACACTTGATTACTTTCTGAGTAACTCTAGGCACTGATTTCCCAGGAAACTAGAAATACTAGAGATGTGCAAGTGTGTTGATGCACATTTCTGTACTGGAGAATCTTCAAAGAATATGTATGTGACACATTACTAATTCCTGCACACTTTGGCGCTGTCAGGGTTTAGACGGTATGACAGCGCAACTGGACAGGAACTCTGGACATTTCCATCCACACGTTTCTATGAAACTGAAGAGGGAAGTGTCTGATTACCTGGATAAAGGTGCAGTTTAAATTACGCTTCCATATGTACTCATGTTGAAAGTCACATAAGAATTACTCACCTTGTGTACAAAGAAAAATCAAATATACGCTGTACATAGAAGCCCTGCTCACATGTTACAGTGAACATGCATACATCCAGCAAGTGTGTACATTAGTTTGTAAGGAGGAGCCAATGTGCATTCACTTTACAAATGAAACCGGGGAACAGTACCTGGATAAATGCAGGTATATATCACCTGTTCAGCTATACATGTGTTGAATAACATAAGAGGGCCTGCAGACTATATATAGGATGTATTATCTGTTTACTGCACATATTACCCTGTTGTTGCTGCATTGTTTTCTACCAATGTAATAACCATTTTTCTAAATTGTACTCTGCACTCTCTATCATGTGTACTATGCTATGCTTACTCAGATGTCTGTAGTCCTAGTCCCAGTAGACTAGATGTAACTTATTAGATCTATCTTTGTGTTGTTTCATCTTACACTGTGTAATCTGCTTTGAGTCTCAGTGAGAAAGGATGACTAAAAATACTAAGTAAAATGAAGTGTACGCTGCACAAAGACTGTACATGCATTCACTGTGAAGTGTAGCCTTGTACAGATGACCTGATGCTTTCTGAATGGTGCTGATCATGGGGAGGAAGCATACACACGTGGCAAATTCCCCCACATGTAGGTGCCATGCTCATGAGCCAGCAATCAAACAGAGAAAGGGCCAGCATGCACATTCCTGTTCTTCTCCACATGTGGAGTTAATGTATGGATGGGTCATCTGTACAGATCTTGAGTAAAGGGTTTTCATCTCTCACACCAGTCCCGACCTTCTCTCTCCCTTAACCCACTTAGAAAACCAGAACCTTTAACAGCAAGCACATTTTCAACATATTACATTAACAGCATAAGTTGAGTTTTGGGATAAGGGTGCAGAACTACAAAAAAGCTCTGCAAAGGAGCAAAGTGTCAACTGGCACTCGGCAGGAAGCCTCAGGCCCCTGTCACGCACTGGAAGAATAGTAGAATTTCTGGGACCTCAGAATAAATAATCAAGCATATTCTGTGTTATGTTCACATACACTGAAATATTCAGAGTGACACTCTTACTGCAAGTGGGGATAATGAGACGAAATCTGCCCTATCAGATTATTTGGAAACAAAAAGTAGAGACAGATATGAGCCTCTCCACGACTGTCTCCATAGAAACAAGGGTGCAGAGATCTTCCATTTCTTACATAGTAGTGTACTTTGATTTCCTTTGAAGTGTAAATAAGCGATGCCTTACTACTTTCCTTTCTACATACTTTTTGACAAGCTGCCATAGCCATCAATATTCAGTTCAGTACTGCCCTCCTGCTGACAACTCTTCACAGGCTTCTGTGGCTTTCTCTACACAGCCCATCTCCTTCGCCTGCCACCACAGCAACATCTGTTCCAAAAACAACCTGCTGCTCCCTTATCTACCAGTACGGCCTTTTCTTGAAGCATCTTTTCTGCATGTTAGTCCCCATTCTGTTTAAAATCTCATCTCTAATGTACACATACTTCCACACACAACTTCTTTATTCTCCTATCCGCTGGCCAGCTTGAGTTTCCAGTTCAGAAGTCAATACAGTAAATTTAAAATCTTGCCTTTAAACCGGAGGGGAAAAAACTGCAGCCGCCACCACTTTCAACCTCCAGTATCTTTCAAAATAAAGTCATGGTACAACACAATGGGGGCCAGGTATAATATTCCTGCTTTAAGCAGCACTTACTTTGGAGCCACCGCCACCACAGACAATGTGCTTAGTTTCTGCAGATTTAATACTATACATAGGAACAATAAAAACATGGCCTCATCGACTGATCTCAGCAAGTGAGCAGATTTATAAAGGACACTTGCATGCAGCATGGGATCCTGAGGGAGAGTCAGAACCAAACCATGTATTTATTTAAAACAAAACACAGCATAAAGGTATGGGGAGCCACCCCCTCGCTGTTTGCTGTTACTTCAAGGATTTTTCTCTTAGCAGAAGGCTGTTAAATGCACCAAAGTGCAATAAGGCAAATCTGGGGAGGGGGCAGGGCTTAGCCTATTCCCCACGTGTTTCTTTTTTTTTTTGTCAAAATGCCTTATATGAGCACACCCTCCCCTCCAAAGAGTGCAGAGCAGTGTATTATATTCTGATGTACCTCCCCCCATTTGAATTATTTCATTTTTGCCCCACCCTCTCTCCGTAGAACTCAGGGCGGCATGCACGGCTCTCTCTTCCCAATGTGTCCTCATTGCACCATGAGGTAAGTGGGCTACCCGGAGAGAGAAAGAGGCTGGCACAAGGCCACACTTCTCCTGAATCAAGGAGCCTCTGAACTCATAGGCACATTCCCAACAGTGTCTTGTCAGACTTCCTGGATCCTTGGGATTTTTCTGCCTACTTTCCCCCTCCTCCTGGTCCTACAACAACTCAGGAAAACTAGGAAAGAACAGGGATATGTTCCACTGAAATACATAATGCTTTTGAACCAACAGAGATTTCCTTTCCTGGAAGCACTCAAACAGCACAGTCTTACGAGTTGAAGAGGCTTTGAAAGAACACTTAATGAAGACTAACTTTCAACCCAAAAGCAGAAACAAATTAAAGATGCACCAAAGGAAACACACTGCATGCCTATACTCTAGTTAATCCAACAGACCATGTACAGTCATGCTGGAAGGATTCAGAGGATGAAGAGTCACTTCAACCAAAGATTCCCCAAAGCTTTAAATTGCACCAATTGTCCATGCACAACAACACCCTTGGCAGAAACTAGTATGAATACAGCTAGGCAGACATCTACAAAACAAACAACAACAACAACACAACAACAGAGTTTCAACAGAACACAACAATGCTCCATCTAAAATCCATACTTGTGATGCTACCACAAAAATTCTGTTTTTCATATGCAAACATGTCTGGGGAACAGAGGGAGAGAAGCAGAGACGAAGAGATTTAAGACTTGTAGGCCTGGGCAAATCTGGGCAGTCATGATTCCCAGCCTGCATAAATGGATTGCCTAGCAGGGTGAAATGCAGTCAGCTGAATCGCAGCTGACCGAATTGTGTACCTATTCCCCAGGCGACCTCAAATTACTGCACTGTCCTTTCAAGACATTCATAAAGCAGTTCAAGGGAATAACTGAAAACAGAAGTTAATTCTAACCTGGTCCTAGCAAAGCAGTTTCCAAAACCTGTCAGGCAGCTGCAGATACATAAAGGAACACAAGGCTAGTCCTTCTAATTTGACTGGACATCCAGGTGCCAATGTGGTAAAATGAGTGCAGGGCTGAACTTGTACCAAGAAGAGGTGGGCTCAAACATCTGCTCAGGCATAAAAGCTAGACAACCTTGGGCAAGTCACCATCTCAGGGCCACAGTGAGGGTTGGGGTTCCTCAGCCTCCTTCACTGACAAACATGGGGTTGGGGAATTAGCATTCTCAAGTGCTCTGGGGCCCATTTTAGCTCAGAAGTGTAGCATGGGGGGGACTCCTCCTCTTCCTCCTGCTCCATGCTCCTGAGACAAACTGGGTCCCAGAGCACCTGTGAACATTAGTTCACTGGCATCATATCTGTCTGTAAAGTGGGCTGGCGAAGGTCAACCTGAGTTGTGTCAGACGTAACATCTAGTTTAGTCCTCAGCCTACTGCCAGCCTCACCTACTTGGGATTCCAAAATGGGCTAATCCCTGGGCTGCCTGCAAAAGGAATATCCCATATTTGGGGAGAACACGGGCTATAGGTCTGTTTGATAGCAAAGAGTAAGTTCATAAACAAGACAAGACAAAGTTAAAGCATGCTGAATCTATTCTCAGATGAAGACAGAAATGTTGTCATTGAGGGCAGGGAGAGGCAAAGAGCACAAGCACAGTCATTTCATGAAAGTAAGTTAAGTGCCTGTCAGGACAAGTGAGGGCCAAACAATGCTACCTCACTTCTCTCAAAGGCCTTCTTTTCCTTGCTGGTGCTAAAGGCTCATCTAATTTTTAAAAAATATATACCAGGACTAATGTGAAGCACAGAATCACACTTTTATCCAACTCCCTGCCTAACTCTCCTCTTTACCTTCCATCCCACCCCAGATCTGCCTATGCAGTCCAGGGGATCATGTGTCACAAGGTACAAAAATAGGTGTTGACAGGACACGGGAATCGAGATCTTCCAAGAAACTGAACCAAGCTACACATGGCAAGGGAAGCAAGTGAAAAACTAAGTGACATATGTCAATCACAAGCTAGTCTGACTTGGGAAGAAACTTCTTCCTAATGAAACTGATACAACACCTATTCACTGGATCCAAAGAACTTGGGGGGGGGGGGAGAACTCTGTGCCATTCGGTTACCAATCACTGGCCACAGTAGTCCCTAATGGCTCACAGGGTAGGGTGCAGTGAGGGAAACAGTTATCAAATGCACAGAGAAAGGAAACCAATCAGTTCTTTCTACTTCTAAGGGGAAGTGGAAAAGAGTCATTAGATAACCCTCAGCTCAGCACAGCGTTATGATAGCGGAGTATGTACACTGCCTGCTCCATTCTGCAGCCTTTAGTGGACTGTGGGGAGCACTGGCACAGAGAACAAGAGTGATCGAGTACCATCTGAATAATTAAGCGTACAGCTGAGAAATTATTGAGTAATAATTATGTACTGAATAATTCAACTACACAGCAGTAGAGCAATTCTGGATTGCTTTGAACCGGCTGTCTGATCCACAGTCCTGTAGTACATAACTAACTGCCTGGATTCCAAAAAAACAATGAGATTAAATTGGCCTAAATTAAAGCATACAAGTCACTGTAGTGTGGTTTCCTAGTCAGAGGGCGGTTCTACTTTGGGCACACTTCACTGAAAGATACCAACCCCACTCTAGGGGGGGAAATGCAATTCCTGTGTACTACTCTCTTTTTTTTAATCAATGTGCACTACTTGAAACCAACAGGATTCAGTCTCTCTTTAGAAACATGCATTTATCACAGATAATGAGAAATAAAGAAGTTACTCCTTGGAGGAAGAACAGAATAAATGAGTGAGAATGCTCAATAAGAAATGGATACAGTACACTTCAACAGTTATCAGAAAAAGAAGAGAGGCTTGTTTCATGGGCACGGCTCACCTTTATAATCTTTTCGACACCAGAAGAGCAGATCATGTAGGTATGGGGATTAAATCGGACCTGATTTACAATCGACCGATGACCTTTCAACACCATAAAGGCACCATTAACCACCCTGCCGATCCCACCTGAAAAACAAGACAGGAGTAACTGGACCATATCCCATAAACAGGGCCTGATTACAAGAACAATTATATACACACAAGTAAACTAAGGTAGCACCAACACTACTGGCAATAATGTGCTTTTTGTTTAAAAAGTGAAAGGCTCTACACCTTCAATGTGAACTCAAAAAACCATGCCCCTCAGCAATTGAAACCCATCAGGGAGAGGCCACCATTAATTTCTCTGTATCACGCATCAACTTATGCACAGCTCATCTTGGTTACATTTTTAAACTTTCTTCTGAAGTAATGGAAGCCACTGAAGCATACAGTATTCACATGTCTCCAATACTTTGCCAAGGCCTGAAATGTATGGTGTCAGTTCCATAAAGGACTACTAATGTTATATTGGCATTAAATCCACATAGGGTAAGGAATAAAAGGTGATGGAAGATTCAGAATAACATTTTGGAGAAGAAAATCCATAGCAGGTAGGGTCACCAGCTCTGGGTTGGGAAACACCTGGAGATCTTGGGGGGTGGAGGCTCAGGGGGGCAGGGTTTGGGGAGGGGAGGGGCTTCAATGGGATATAAGGCCATCGGCTCCACCTTCCAAAGCAGCCATTTTCTCCAGGTGAACTGACCTCTGTTGCCAGGAGATCAGTTGCAATAGCAGGAGATCTCCAGCCACTACCAGGAGGTTGGCAACCCTAACAACAGGCCTTAATATGAGGCTATATACGAATAAAGGATATTACTCAATCTGTAGCGTCAAGGTGACTTCCACCAACTGATCATCCTCTTCCCCCCACACATATAATCTCTCAATACAGAGATTAAAGTTTAAGATCCTTTAGTTCCAATTTTTACTTGTCCAATGGATATGCAGTTATTAGTTCTTCCTTGCATGGCTTCCAGACCTCATGATTCAAATTATTTTCTTTGTTACAGACACATCACATTAACTTACCGCTCAATTTGTAACACTGTTTGAAGTGAAATCATAATTCTCTTCCACTGCTCCCCCAGAAGTACTACTATTGCAATCATGAGTTATGTAAGGAGAGATTGGCTATGCAAATATCACAGGCCTCTACTGGATGAGTGATATAATTCCATTCTCCCACACCACATGGTTTGTGAACTTTGATTTTGCCAATTTCTTCATATTTTCCATCCTCAGCAGCTATGGTCTCTACTGCTGTGTTACCGTGATGCTACAACATTCACCTAGCACTAGTTTTTTGCAAACAGTGAATAATGGGGGAGGCGGAGTAGAGACGCTTCATTGGGAACAAATAAAACTGAGTTGGGAGGTAAGCGTACACCCACTGTGTGCTTAGCCATTGCTGTAGTAGTCAACAAGCTTGGCTGAGTGAAGAATAGCAGTGTGGTTGTTTCTCAGTCTCACACTTATATCCCAAGTAAGCCCACCCACCTCCATCTATTACATAGGGATGGATTACTGCTCTGCTAGCTCCAGATTGGAACTGGCGTTAGTACAGCATTTAAAAAGAAGTTTTCTGAAAGGCCCCTATTCTGGGTTCCCACTAGGTCTTAATGACTGCAAATAGTCAACAGCAACTCCCTGACATGTGCAACATTCTTTCCAGCTAAAACCACATTCCCCAACTTTCAACATGCATCAGAACCACTGTGCAAGGGTGTGCCAAGTTCCTTTCTTAAAGCTCTTATCTTTGTTCAGATGACATACATTCCAGGGAAAAAACAACTCAAGTAAAGAGAGAAGGTTTGATTAGCAAACTCTTCAAAAGGAATTGCAAAAGCAGAGAGCGAACTGCTCACCAGTTCTTTTCTGTCTTTGCTGAAGTACAGTAGTAATAGAACAAAGGAAATATTGTATGTTACGGGATTGGTTTAAAGTAAATCTAAGATCTTCATAAAAAGCTCATCCTAGTATTTTGGAAGTGATAAAGTCAGTGAAGTTCTTTGTATGTAAAAACTGCCCCTAAAAATGAGCACTGAGATTATTAGGAGCACAATAAAGATCCTTCATGGATTCTTTTAGCATCCATGAGCAACTTGATTTTTCGCCAGGGTTTTCCTCCCTGAATCATCAGACAATATCTGAATTTCTCTGCTTTGTTTGCATTATATCATTGCTGTTACTTCATGCCCACTGCAAATATATCTGCTCCAATACATTTTATCACTTCCAAAATAATAGGATGAGCTTTTTATGAAAAGTTTAGATTCACTTAAAACCAACCCCATAACATACAATATTTCCTTTAATCCCACTCCTTAGAGAACAACATTTTCCATTAAGCAGAGCAAGTTTCAAATAACCAGTCCAACAATTTGCAACAGATAGCTAGGTGTTCCCTGGTACCATGCTTCTAGAACTACTACCTAATAGACACAGTGGTGGTAGCTGTGTTGAGGGTGGAAAGATGGCAGTTCCAGTCAAATGCAGGCTAACCATAGTTTGTAGCGAGGTCTGGGCATGTTCGTGAACTTTGGCCAGTTCATGGTTCACAAAGTGCATTTCATGGCAGGTCAACCAACATAAACTTTCCACAAACTATCAAGCTGTTCCTGGTGGTTCCTGCAGGTTGGTGAATGGATATATTTCCAGACAGAATCCCTCCGCTCAATCAGAATGTTTACCAAACTTCAAAGTGGGGTAGGGGGGTCTCCAGCCTTGGAAACACTGTGGTTAGTTTCAAACTAGTCATGCCGGTTTCAGGTTTTTTTTTTATTTTTCTCTTTGCTGGAGTTCCTGTGTTGCCTTCCCATTTTCTTGCACAGAGCTTGCAAAATTCCCCCCTAGTTTGGATAAACTGTGAATCCGTTCTTTGAGAGCAGTACTTTTAAGCCTGCAATGTCAGTGGCACTGGGTTTTGCTGGACATTCTGCACAATGCAACTGCAAGGGTCCTCTGGTTTGACATTAGTCCTCCTTTTGCTTGCACTAGCACTGGGTTCTGCTGGGCACTAGTACATTGCACTGGTTTTACTGGGCTTGCACCCCACCCCCCGCTTGGAGTGTGATTCTGTGCTTCACATTAGTCCTGTTGAGTTGGCATGCCAAAATGGCACTAGGTTCTGCTGGGCACTGGTACATTGCACTAGTTCTGCTGGAGGATGTACTAAAACGAATGAAAGGATTGCCCATTGGAAACAATGGGAGAGGCTTGAAGATCCATTAGAGATAATGGGAGCCAGGAATGCCAATTGACTTGCATGGACTCTATTAAAATATATTACAGCATAAAGTACTTGCAATGAAAATGCGGAGTGGATTTTCAATTAATGTCTCTGGGCCCAGTTAAACTGCTGTGGAACAGGAATAACAGGCCCCAGAGTGGAATGATGGAACCAGAAACTGAATGAGTGCTCTGGGACTAGAAAGACAGCCCCCAAAGTGGGATGACAGTCCCTGGGAGTGGCAGAAATGTTCTGGCACTGAAATGACAACCCCTCCCCACTGGAACGACAGTCCCTGGGAGTAGCAGAAGTATTTTGGGACAGGAATGACAGCTCCCGGAGTGGAATGACAGCCCCTGGGAGTAGTAGAAGTGTTCCGGAACTCGAATGACAGTTTCCAGACTGGAATGATGGCCCCTGGTATTAGGAGAAGTGTTCTGGGACTGAAATGACAGCCCCCAGAGTGGAATGACATCCCCCAGTAGTAGCAGAAGTGTACTGGGGTTGGAATGACATCCCCCAGAGTGGAATAAGAACCACTGGGAGCAGCGGACAGAAATGATAGCCCCCAAAGTGTACTGACAGACCATGGGAGGAACAGAAGTGTTCTCAAGCTGGAATGACAGCCCCCAGAGTGGACTGACTGCCCATTTCATAGCAGAAATGTTCTGGGACTAGAATGACAGTTCCCAAAAGGGACTGATGGCTTGTCATTCCACTCCCAAAACTCTTCTGCTCCTCCCAGGGGATGTCATTCTACTCTGGAGGAATGTAATTCCAGCTCCAGAGCACTTCTGCTATGACCCATGGGCAGTCAGCCCACTCTGGGGGCTGTTGTTTCAGTCCCAGAACTCTTCTGTTCTTCCTGGGGGCTGTGGTTCCAAGTCTGGGGGTAGTCATTCCTGTCCCAGAAGAACTCTGCTACTCCCAGTGGCTGTCATTCCACTCTGGTGGCTGTCATTCCAGTCCCAGAACACTTCTTCTACCCCCAGCAGCTATTTCACTCTGTAACCTGTCATTCCTGTCACAATACAGTTCTGTTACTCCTAGTGGCTGTCATTCCACTCTGGGGGTTATCATTCCAGCCCAAGAACACTTCTGCTACTCCTGGGGGTTGTCATTCCACTCTGGAGCTATCATTTAAGTTTCATAACACTTCTGCTCCTCCTAGGGGCTGTCATGCCAGTCTGGGGGCTGTCACTCCTGTCTCAAAAGAATTCTACTACTCCTAGCAGCAGTCATTTCACTCTGTGGGCTGTCATTCCAGTCTCAGAATGCTTCTGCTACTTCCAGGGGCTGTCATTCCAGTTCCAGAACAATTTTGTTATTCCAGAGGCTGTTGTTCCACTCTAGGGTCTGTCATTTCAGCCCCAAAACACTTTTGCTACTCCAAGGGGCTGTCATCCTACTCTGGAGGCTGTCATTGCTGCTTCAGAACACTTCTGCTACTCCAAGAGGCTGTCATTCCACTCTTTAACTTGTCATTCCAGTGCCAATAAACTTCTCTTACTCTCAGGGGCCCCCATTGCAATCTGGGGGCTTTCATTCTCATCTCAGGACACTTCTGCCACTCCCAGGGGCTGTCATTCCATTCCCAGATTACAAATTCTATTCCAGGAAACCATCATTCCATTCTGGGGTCTGTTATTCCAGCCCCAAAGCAGTTTATCTGGGCCCAGAGACATTAACTGAAAATCTACACCACATTTTCATTGCAATTATTTTATATTGTAATGTATTTCAATGGAGCCCATGCAAGTCAATTGGCATTCCCGGCTTCCATTACTTTCAGTGGACCTTCAAGCCTCTCCCATTGTTTTCAGTGGGCAATCCTATAATTCCTTGATGCATTCCAGTCTGGCTTTCGGCCGGGGCATGGGATGGAGACAGTGCTGGTTGCCCTTACTGACGACCTCCGTAGACATCTGGATCGAGGCGGTGTGGCGGCGCTGTTGTTGTTAGATCTGTCGGCCGCATTTGATACGGTTGACCACCAGCTGCTGGCCCACTGCCTTGCCGACGTGGGGATTCAGGGGCTCGCCCTTCAATGGCTTGTCTCTTTTCTCCAAGGTCGGAGACAGAGGGTTGGGCTAAAGAAGCAGCAGTCCCAGAGGCACCTGCTTGAATGCAGAGTGCCCCAGGGGGCAGTACTCTCCCCGATGCTATTTAACATATACATGCG
>NW_015167527.1:687651-690644 GCF_001447785.1 Gekko japonicus | reverse complement strand
CCTGGTACAGTTCCGCAGGGCCTGCAAGACAGAGCTCTTCCGTCAGGCTTTTGAGTAGGAGCCGCCACCGCCACTACCACCACCGTGCGACTGCAGAGCAGTTCCGCCACGTCGGGCTGACTGGCCAGCTAAAATATCGTGGCCTATGGCATCCCCCCCTTTTTTGACCCCATTGGGATATGCAATAGGGAGTAAGTATTGTAGTCATTATGTATCCTGTGAGATGTGCATTTTTGCCTAAACTGTTTTAACTGTTGACTTTTACTGCACTTGTGCCTTAATTGTTTTAACTTCTTGTATTTTTATCGCACTTTTGTGCCTGTGTAAGCCGCCCTGAGCCCGCGTGCGAGGAGGGCGGGGTATAAATGAAAATAAATAAAGAAATAAAGAAATTAATAAATAAATCCCTTCAGCTGGGTTTGCAACCTCCCCCCCCCCACACCGAAGTGTGATTCTGTGCTTCAGATCAGTCCTGTGGAACTGGCATCACCACATTGGCACTAGGTTCCACTGGCCATCTGTGATTGCATTGGTACTGCTGGGCACTCTGTACATTGTACTGGTTCTGCTAGGCTTGCAAAAATGCCCTCCTTGCTTGGATTGTGATTAAGCTGGCATTGCCACATTGGCACTGGGTTCTGCTGGGCTTGCAAAAGTGCCCGCCTTCAGTTTCTACTGCAGAGATTCTCTGGTTTGACCTTAGTCCTGTTGGGTTTGCAGTGCCACAGTGGCTCTGGTTGTGCTGGGGACATTGCACTGGTTCATCTGGGTATGTGAAAATGCCCCCCCCAGCTGTTTTTTCCTCCACTGGAAAAAATGGAGGATGGGGGCAGCTTTTAGGGGGCTGTAACTCAGACCCTGTAAACCCAATCCTCACCATCTTTGGATGGAAGGCAGAGGAGAATCAGCCGGAGATCCCTTGCGAGTTTGGTGTCTCTAGCTTGCACAGGATCAATTCTATACATTCTTGATACTCCTGAACCTGTGCCTGTCAAAATGACTGCCTGTCAGCTATCATTTTCCCAGAAAGCACTTTCCTCGGTGCACCTTCTTTTGGGGTCTGTAACTCGGATCCTGTAAATCCAATCCTCACCAAACTTGGAGGGCAGGTACAGGAGAATCAGCCACAGATTCCCTGTGAGCTTTATGTCTCTAGAGCACTGGGGGTGGCAGCGTTCTACCATATCTCAAACCTCACAAACTGAACTGGTTCTTTTGGCTCTTAAAAGTTCATGACAGGTCATGGTTTTGCAGACCGAGCATGCCACAAACCAAACTGCATTTTCCTGCTTTGTACCCATCCCCTATTTGTAGCCAACGTCTTGGTGTTTTGCTAGTGGATCAGTCACTGACCTTCAGCACAGGAGAATTAGAAGTTACCTAACAACATTCAATATAGGGCACCGGGAAAATGTATTAATTGGTCATACAAATACTAGGCAGGGATGGTCTCATCACCAGTATACAGAATTTTAGGCAAACCTGGAGATGTGCTGAAAATACTGAAGAGAGCCAGATACTGGCACCAGCCTGTTACAGGACACATTTTGCCTGTAACAATTAGCAGCACAGTAAAGAGTTAGTCTTTAAGCCATAATACTTGAGGAACAGCCCTGTCTTAGGAATCCACATACAATATTGGGTGCAGAAGTATAAAGTGTCTCCAAAAAGTTAAGGTTGCTATTAAGTTCTGCATGCTCTGCAAAGTCAATTTTCTCTCAGCTCCACCTACTAAAAATTCTTCCTACAAGTTCCACTGCCTGGTGAAGGTGTGAGACCAGGAATGCTCTCCCAAATTTTCATGTTTCTAGCCCATATCAAGGAGTTTCAGGGGTTTGGAGAGGGGGAGCAGATGTTGGACTGCCAAGGCACCAACAAAAGCTTACTTTGTACATAGTTAGGAAATTTTAAAAAAACTTTTTCTATTTTGAACTAGGCAAGCTGCGCTCTTTAGACAGGATTAGCCTAACATGGAGAAGGGTTGACTAATCCCCCTTCTGGAATTGAACCTATCTATACCTGACTCCATGCAGTGCCAGGACTATAAGGCCAGAGCTGGTGACTGACATCTGTGATCCTTGACAATCTTGCAGAAGAGCAATATTTGGACTACTCTTAAAGTAGATGCAAGAATGATACAGGAATGCTTCATACTACACAAGGTAGTCTGATAGGAATGAGGAACTCCTCTGAAGCATTTACAGGATGCTCAAAACTGAGTCAGCCATGCTCAACAGGATGCATTAAAACTGCTACTGATTCACGAGGAAATTAATACACACCACACTGCTTCAGAGAAGGGGCTTTTGACTTTAAACAGATATCTGATCAGGTTAAGTTGATCAGACATCAAGAATCCACCCAGTGTAGGACCATTCTCAACACAAGTGTGCTATTGCTTTTTCTAATGGCGCTGTCTTCTGCAGAGCCTGTGCTGTGATAGGCTCTTCCTGTGTACCAGCACAACTTCAGCATTCTGTCTTTCATACCAGTGGATACATATTGGAGGAGAAGAGGAGGAGATTGGATTTATACCCCGCCCTTCACTACCCAAAGGTGTCTCAGAGCGGCTTACAAACTCCTTTCCCTTCCCCTCCCCACAACAGACACCCTGTGAGGTAGGTAGGGCTGAGAGAGCTGACAGAAACTGCTCTTTTTCAAGAACAGCTCTTATCAGAACTAAGATTTGCCCAAGGTCATCCAGCCAGGTGCAAGTCAAAGAATAAAAGTATCTGTGATAGTTGATTTGTAGTTTGACATATTATGTTTCTGTATGATGGTACCCTAACTGGCTGTATTGTAAGATATGACCTGTCTTCTTGGAGTCAAAGAACTGCTCTAGTCTCCTGTCCAGGCCAACCAACAGACCCAAGGAAAGGACCAGGAAAGGAAACTGAAAACTCCCCTCTAGTTAACACGACAATCTCCCTTCCTTCATTTTGATTTCTCCTTTTTATTCTTTGTTAGTGCCAAGTATAAATGGTTCTTATGTA
>NW_015167527.1:661181-687600 GCF_001447785.1 Gekko japonicus | reverse complement strand
ACAATTCTATGAGGTCAAGGTAAGGCCAAGAGTATGAGAATAATCCAAGGTCACCCAGCAAGCTTCAAACTTGGGTCTCCCTGCTCCTCGTCTGATGCTCTAGCCACTGCACAACACTGGCTCACTTCCTAAATTGCGGCAATGACACTTGCACTCCTCTTAATTTCACATCGTTCAAAGTCCTGTGATATGTTAAGCAAAATCACACACCAAGAGTTCCCACATTTGCAAGATTTATAATCTTGCATAATTTCTGCGGGTTATTATATATTGACCATAGTTTTAAATCCTGATTTGCAGACAAGAAATAAATCACAGAATTTAAAGTATCCCAGTTTGTATGCCAAAACGAAACTGGTTTCTTTCATGCTAGAAATCACAGCTACAAGCACGAAGGGGAAAAGAGTGGGTGCATGGGAGAAGAGATTAACAGTGGAACCATAATCCTTTACCTTTCTAAGACCACTGAAGTCACCTCTGTTTAGGACTGTGCTTTTGGATTATGAAACTAGTGTGGGGGGAAAGGATTCCTATATACCTCTTCCCTCCAAGAATATTGGTAACCTCTTCATGGTTTCATTTCAGTTAAATATGTACCCAGTACATCACTAGATACAATCCCTTGGGCTGCTAATATTCTGGAAGGCAATTTCTCTCACTGTTAGCAGCCTATTTGTCAGACACCACATGAAAACTTACCTGCTTCTGGATCTGGAGGAATTCTCCACATGTATAAATTGAAGTCATCAGAGCCAGACAAGATGTACTAAAATGAGGGCAAAAACAACTCTGGTAAGTTACAATGAAACCACCACCAAGGCAAGCCTCAGTGCAGAACACTGAGAAGATTCTATCACCTTGATTGTGCTGTTCAGAATGTACCTGCCCTCACCAGAAAGACTTGGAAACAAGAGGACCAGGGATAAACTATTAAAAAGGAGTTTTTAGCTTACAATCAACAAAATGCAACAAGGCTCCCATCATAACACATTTATTTATTTGATTTTTAGCCTACCCTCCCCGCCGAGGCAGGCTCAGAGCGGCTTACAAAGGGAACAATAGATAAAACAAGAAGTGCATATGACTGTAGCTTTTGTTAATTTTATAGATTTTAAGCCCCCCCCCCTTTTACAAATATGCTCCACTTAAAGTAATGGAACTTCCTTTGAATAAACAGCCATATTATTATGTTGCAAGAGAAAAAAGGAATCCACTGTAGAATTGCCTGCAATTGGTTTTTCCTTCTTGAATCAGGGATGGACTAAAACACTTTGCTGACCAAAGTACTGAGCAATCAGAAAAGTGTATCTGAGGATTCCCGGGTGCCACAGAGAATGTTGGAGCCCAGATGGCACGAGTCCCAAGAGTGGCAACATGAAACTCTCTACAATATGCTGCAAAGGACCCGGGGGGTGCACCTCCACAATCATTTTGTGCTTCAGCTGTGCTGGTAAAAATATTACTGCCCAAGTAAACTTACTTACTTGGGTTGCTTGTGCAGTGGGCCAGTCCTGTTCAGAATATTCACAAAGCAGGAAACATCTGAAAGCAATCCAGGCTGTAACATTCTTTTGCTGGGTCAATCAGCACAACCAGCGAAATCATGGCTACTTCTGCCACCACCTGATTCTGAAGGGGTTATTATTATATAAACTACAATATTCACTGGATGACATCAACTTACAGGATGTAAATGATCACTGTGTATGTTTTCCAGTGTCAGAGGGTAGCCATGTTGGTCTGCAGTGGAACAGCTAGAGTTGAGTCCAGGAGCACCTTAGCAACCATTGAGATTTTGGGGGGGAGGGGTATGACCTTTCAAGAGTCAAAGCTCATACCCCCAAAATTTTATTGGTCTCTAAGATGCCACTGGACTCGAACCTATGTTTTCCAGGAATTTTATACCCTATTGTTGATTATAGGGAACAGTAGTTAAGCAGATGCTATTCAGACCAAGATTGTAAAATTTATATAAAGTTGTTTGGCAATATATGTTCTCTAGCACTTACTTAGTACTGCCCTGTTCATTAATTCAACACACTCTTTAAGGAAAGTTGAGGAAATTCTATTTACCGATAAATTTTAGAAGCTTCCTTAATACTCAAGTGTTTGGCCAGGGAGGAAAGAAATGGGACTGTTTCAATTACAAGATTATGTTTTACAGACATACACAGGAAGTTTCTGCCCCAAACTCAGATGCTGGAACTATGTTACAGCTCTCTTAAAAACAGAAACACACACACACCTATGAGAAACAGTTGCTGCCTTGAAGGAGATATGTGAAGTTACATCTGTTACTACTTTTGACATACCTCCAGCTTCTGCCAACTGATAAGGCATTTGTCAGTTTGGTAACAAATAGGGACAGGGAAAAGGGAAGAAGGGGGGAAGCTAGGCAGTACTTATTTGTCTGCTACCTAAGAAACCATCCCAACAGAAAAATGTGGCCAATCTACGCTTCCTGGGCAAAGTGACTGAGAGAGCAGTAGTGAACCCACTCCAAGTCTTCTTGGATAACTCTTCTGCTTTAGACCCTTTTCAGTGTGGTTTTAGGCCAGGCTATGGGACAGAGACGCCTCTTCTAGCTTTAGTTGATGACCCCCGTCTAAGTATACACAAAGGCCAAGCCACTCTGTTGCCCTTTCTGGATTTATCTGCAGCATTTGATATAGTAGATCATGCCATCTGTTGAGGTGCCTGGAGGCAGTAGTAGTTATCAGGGGATGTGCGTTGAACTGGTTCAAAGAATTCATCATGGACTGGACTTGAAGTGTTGCAATTGAAATCCAACTGTCGTTGGTGTGGGACCTATCTTGTGGGGCTCCACAGGGTGCAATTCTATTCCCCATGCTTTTATAACTCTATGTAAAGCCCTTAGGACAAATCATTTGTAGTTTTGGGGTTGGTTATCATCAATATGCTGATGATAGCTTCATATATCCTTATCCAAATCTCCTGGTGATGTGGTAGAGAGCCTGAAGTGCTGCCTGGCTGTGGTGGTTAACTGGCTAAAAGTGAACAAATTGAAACTAAACCCTGAAAAGACAGAGGTCATGCTGGTTGGGAAGGCAGAGGCCTTGAAGGACATTGCAATCCTCACTTCTGATGGAGTTCAACTGGCCCTTGCTGCCTCAGTGAAAAGCCAAGCTTTATTGCCGGTGAAGCAAGTTAATACAGCTGCAAAAAAAGACTTTCTACCAGACTCAGCCTAGCCCATAAGATCGCCCCGTATCTTGAGACAGCCAACCTGGCCACCTGGATCCATGCCACAGTAACATCGAGACTAGACTACTGTAATGCAGTGTACATTGGTCTCCCCTCAAAATCAACTTGGAAACTCTAACTGGTCCAGAACTGCTACACTTGGACTACTGGCAGGAGCTAGATGTAGCATGCATATTCCTCCCATTCTGCAGATGCTCCATTGGCTGCCCATTTGCTACTGAGCTCAGTTTAAGGTATTGGCTACCACATACAAAGCCTTCATGGCCTCGGCCCCTCTTATTTGCGGGGCTGCCTCTCTCACTACGTTCCACCACAACAACATTGCTCATGTCAGCAGGGACTTCTGCAGTTGCCAGTCGGCAAATGAGCAAAATCAACAACTGCCTGGACACGTGCTTTCTCCATTGTGGCTCCCGCCTTGTGGAGTAGCCTGCTGGAGGAGGTCAGGAAAAATCCTATTCTCCAGGCCTTCCACAAACGATGTAAAACTGAATTATCCAAGGGGGCTTTTCTGTGCAGGTAACAGGGTTGCACTGTACAAAAGGGTTCACAAATTTACTTGGATAAATGATTGAGACTGTGGTCTATACTGCTTATTGTAAGAAGCTTATTGTAAGAAGGATCCTAATACGTAATTTCTGTACCCCATAATGTGTTGTGTTAATACTTATTCTATGCTTTGGTTCTTTCTGGTGGTTCCAGAGCCCTAAAATCCTAATGCACTGGTTACTGAAGGTCCCATTTTGTACTGACTCACTTGTGTAATCCACCCTGAGTCCCTGTGGGAAAGACAGACTATAAATAACAGAAATAAATACATTTTGCCTGTCCCTGACTCCTAATAGGAAATATAACTTTTGATTTGAATGTAACCCTTTCCTGGGTTTTGATAGGCAATTTGCAATAATTTACAAAAAATAAAGATACCTAATATGGAGCAGGAAAACAAAACCTTGTAGTAGTTATTGATACACTAAATAGGGAACCATCCCATACAGCAGGGGGTCCCCAAGACGGTACCAGCCAAATGTGGAGCTGGCGAGGCTTTTGCTCAGCAGGGCATCTGACTAGCAACTGGGGACCTGATTAAGAACACAAGAAGAGCTCTGCTGGATCAGACCAGCGGTCCATCTAGTCCAGCATCCTGTCTCACATAGTGGCCAACTAGTTCCTCTGGATGGCCAACAAGGCATAGACATTGAGGCCTTCCCTTGATGTTGCCTCCTGGCTCTGGGCTTCGGAGGATTAGTGCTGAGCAGATGAAAATAATGTTCTTTCAGCAACAGCTGCCATCACAGTGTTGGTTTTATTCTCTCTCAGTCCTCTTCCTGAGGGTATTTTTGTATTTAAGCGTGTGTCTGGCTCAACCCCCTACGGAAGCCATTTTGTGGTTGTGTCCACCACCGTGTCCGAATTCCAAAAGTGACTACAGGCTCAAAAGGGTTGGGGATTCCTGCTTTGCAGGCTGGATATAAGATTTTATGGCTACGATACAGCTTCTAACACATTTATACGCATCAGTTACACTCCTTGCAATGTTAGGTTTTTTATGATTTCCCAAAGTACACATAAAGCTACATAAGCAATTATTTGGTTTATATATAAGGCAGAAGCAGATCCACCACCCAGCTGCTTTACACACCTCGTGCCTGCCAAATCTCACAGCAAAGAAACTGTTAGATAGTAGAAGAATTCTCTAGAAAGAAAGCCAAGCTGGTCAGGTACTCCAGTCTCATCAGCACTCCTTAACAGCTTGGTAAATACCAAGCATATAAGAGGTCACCTTTCAGGCAGCATTTTCTACAGAGGAGCCCTCAGAAGAAGCCATCTCCACACATATGGAGGCACAGCCATACTGTGGTGGCTTTTGATAAGTTCTGCCAGCAGAGTTCCTTCTGTATTCTCTTAGCAGTACTTGTTGGTAACATTAAAAAACAATTTTCTGTAGGAAAGTTGCTCGGGCTACAGATGAGAATGCAACCTGGACAATTTTCTTACACAACATCTCTTAATCATAACCAGACGAAGCAAGACTGCACTGGTAGTAAAGCAGGGTGGCTGTTATACTTCACTAGCTGAGAAGTTCGATACAGCTATAATGGCTAACTTAATTTTAGTAGTCTCCAAGATCAGACATATTTAAGATTAATTTAAGGTCAGAAGTAATCTATGCACAAGCATGAAGTTAAAAAAAGAGGGAGAAAGAATTTTTTTTTTTAAATAAGCCACAGCCACTGCCAAACTGCCCACTAGGTGAACATGTGTGTGTTTAAGTGCCATCAGGCTGCTTCCAACTTACAACAACCCTATGAATTAATCACCTCCAAAATGACCTATCAATAACAGCCTTGCTCAGGTACTGCAAACTGAAGGCTTTGGTTGCCTTTATTCAGTTAATCCATCGCATGTTGGGTCTTCCTCTTTTCCTATTATCTTCAGCTTTTCTTACCAGGATTGTCTTTCCCATACGCATACTTTATTACAAATCCCAATCAGGCCCTGCTTGTTTACCCCCACAGGGTAACCAGCAGCTCTGCAGAACCATTTTCAGATCAAGACACTGGCAAGTAATGGAAGGTTTAGTCCATAAGAACATAAGAGATGCCAATGTTGGATCAGGCCAAAGGCCCATCCAGTCCAACAATCTGTATCACACAGTGGCCAGAAATACCAGTGCCATCAGGAGGTCCACCAGTGGGGCCAGGACATTAGAAGCCATCCCACTGTTGACCCCCCCAAGCACCAAGATGACAGAGCATCACTTGCCCCAGAGTCCCTATCTATACCTTGTGGCTAATAGCCACTGATGGACCTCTGCTCCATATGCCCCCTCCCCCTTTGAATCTGGGCTTCTTAACCTGCTTTTTAGAAAGAAACAAAGTCCAAGAGCCTCCCTCATGACACTCCCAGGGTCATATCCATTTTGGTCCAACATGCTGAATGCAACATGCCCTAAAGCTGTGGATGGCCAGCAACAAAGATGCTGCAAACAATGTGCTGCAAACCACATTTTGTTAAAATAATTGAGGCATGGCTACAGACAAAATTTAGCCTAGAGATTCATAGCAAATGTGAAACATCCACATCATAGTGAAATACACCATCAGTTGATCTTTAGAGTAATATTACGATTGATCAAAGAAAGCCACTCTTATAGACCAGTGGTAGGACAATAATTGGGGATAAATAACTGGGGATACTGTCCTACTCTGTCAGCATTGAAGATATATGCCGGACCAAATGCAAACAAAAAGCTCTAATGGAAGGGGACAGGGAGGTGGTTTTAAGCAGAATTAAACACGGCTTCCTGCTGCCACAAAAATGCACTATTTCCCAATTCCATTAGCATCTTGAAATATCTGAAGTATTGTGTTCAAACACAAGATTCACAGTTTTTAAAAAACACTTAAGTTGTTTCCTGAGCAAAGATGTAAGTTTGCTCTGGGGCGAAGAAGAGGGGGGGGGGGGGGGGGGGGGGGGGAGAGAAGAAAGGTTTCCAGATGACAAGCTGCTGATTCAGAAGTTTGCCTTAGAAGGAAGAAAATTCCCAGGCGTGGTTAACAGCAGCTGCTGTGCAAAGCTCTGGATCCCGGCACTCTCCAAACATGTCAGGCATGTTTAGAATGAGCCACCCTTGAGTTTCTCAACATGCTCCTCTGCCTCTCCCTCCCTCCCTCCCTCTCTCTTGCCACTTCTCCCCCAAAAGGAATACTAGAGGGAACTTGTGCAAGCTGAAAGCGATCAGTGCCTGCTGCTGCTGCTGCTGCTGCAGCCTTCCAGCTGGAGCTCTCACACACACGCTGGATTCCAACCACCTTCAGCAATCCATTTTTAACTACTTTCTGCTGGACAGCTTTCGGCATCTTGAAATTTTTATATTTCCTTCAGCTTTGTTTCATGGAAGAGATGAAAAGGCAAGAGGCGTTTTCCTTCACCCGTATTTTCCTGCCTTTACACAAAAAGAAGCAATTCACAACTCACCTTATCCCAGGATGTATGGAGCAGTTCAAAATAAAACAGGTAGCATATAAAAATGTACACCAAAAAGAAAGGGAAGGAAGGTTTTCTCTGATCCCTATGCACATACTACTTAAAAATGAGGAAAACCTAAGAACCCATCATGTAACCACAGAAGAGAATTACAGAAGGCTGTTTTATTGAGGGAGGGGAAACTAACATCTAGATATGCTCTAAGAGTTAAAACTCTGATGTTTTCACCATTCTTTTCGAACTACCTCCCTTAAAGTAATTTAACAACCTTTCTGCAGGCAAGAAAAATTGCAGCTACTTTCTGAAGAAAAAGAGGGCATACTGCTATAGATAACAGACCTTTCCATCAAAGCATCCAGAGTAATTCTTTCATGAATTAGGTTCAGTTACTATTCAGACTAAATCCACAAATGGCAGCAGTGTAACATCTTTTATTAGGTCTAGCTAAATTATCACAAACTGCCAAGCAAGCACGTGAGCTCCTGAGAACATTTCTTAGGCTAACCGAATATGAGGACTGTTGTGTTTTTCTTTACTTCTACTGTGTGTCCAAGTCGGAGAAGTCTGAATTATGCCTAGCTTTCCTCTCTCCAAAGGAAAATGAGCCTTCCCTCCTGCCTATAATTACTTGTTCCAGTAGAAACCTGAAATCTGTTGTGTCCCCAACACCATCCAATAATATAGCAGGTGTTGCAGATGGAAGACTTCTACAATTACAGACTTGGGGGGCTTCTCCGTCATGCCATGAAAAAGCTTTTTCTCCCCCCTGCCCCTCTAGCCTTTGTTTATACTAAACATCCAGTTTGCTGAAGAGTTCTGGAAAGCTATATTTTAGGTGGTCCTATAAAAGGCAGAGGAGCTGCGGTGGCTCAAGTGGTTAAGACGCTGAACTGCAGGCTGTGGAAGGTCAGTAGTTCAGCAGTTCAAGACCCGAGTTGCCGCATGACGGAGTGAGCTCCCGTCTCTAGTTCCAGCTCCTGCCAACCTAGCAGTTCGAAAGCAAGAAATTGCAAGTAGATAAATAGGTACCACTTCGGTGGGAAGGTAACAGCGTTCCGTGCGCCTTGGTGTTTAGTCATGCTGGCCACATGACCACGGAAACGTCTTCGGACAGCGCTGGCTCTTCGGCTTTGAAATGGAGATGAGCACCGCAACCCTAGAGTCGGACTCGCCTGGCTTTCGAGCAAGGGAACCTTTACTTTATAAAAGGCAGAACGACTCCAAAATATCAGTAGTGTAATAATGGCCCAAGACAGCTATCTGCAGTCTTCTTTACACGAAGATTTTTAGCATAAGAGTCAGCTATGGCAAGTAATGACTTTCTATTGCACGAATGATGATGTGGTATTTTCAGATGTTTAGAGTTTTATGTGGGAGTGAGCCAGACTATTCAGTGGCTTTGCTGATTACAACCAGAGAGTGGAGACCCAGCTACAGACATTTCATCTTACTTCAATGTTGTACTCTTCTAATGAAGACCTCTCACAACAGGATACAATATTGGATTCCTGTCACATGCTGTTCACATGTTTTACAATATATGTTCTCTGTTATGAGCTCTGCTGTGCAATGGTTTTGTAAGGGATGTATATGCGTCACATTTACAAATATGTGTATGTTCTGATGTTTAAATACAAATCACTCACATTTGCCATATTCTATCTGATATAAATGCAGCCCTTTATAATAAAGTGGTGCTCATTAGTACTTTGATTTTTGTGATTACAAACGATGTCTCATTAATTGTGTCGACATCTGAGTATTTTTCCAATCTACATGTCTAGTAATAGTCGTTGCTGCCCCCCACTGCCCACACTAAGAAATTTTTCAGTATTGGTCTACAGCCACCATTCTACTGAGGGGGAAAGGTTATGATTTTTTAAAAAGGCCCTAGATACAAAGTTAGAACAAGTCACCAAGGATGCTTGCAAACGCTATCAGAAAGCGCTCTTGTAAGCTTTAACTTATCACTCCTTCTCTTTTCCTGTGGTGCAGTCATTAGGATATTGAACTAGGATCTGGGCGACTCAGATTCAAATCTATACTCTGCCATGGAAATTTCCTTGAGTGACTTGAGCCACTCACTCTCTCTCAGCCTAGCCTATCTCGCAAGGTTGTTGTGAAGATAAAATGGAGGAGGGAGAACCATGTAGGCTACCCTGAGTTCCTTGGATGAAGGGCAGAATAAACATCTATTAAACATTTATAAGTTTGGGACTGTTTTTCACACATGGACCATACATGCACAGTTTATCCACAACTGCCTTTGTAACAGGTAGTTTATAACTCTGAGGCATATGCATAATTAGGGAGAACACACCAGTCAAACTGGTGACCTCTGCCAACAGGAAACGTGAGAGTTTGAAACAATGACCTTTTATTGCACTAATTTTCTACTGAATTGTGCTGAAGCCATTCAAGACCCGGGTGGGCACTTAACTGGCCTACCAACACATATCCCCAGCCGGGTATTTCTGCCATCCCTTTCCTAGAAAGAGTGAGTTCTGCTGCTGCCCAGACCCAGGCTTTTTCAGTTGCTACCCTTCTATTGTGAAATAACCTCTCAGAGGAAGCAAGCCAGGTGTCCACCCAGATGGTGGATAGTGCAAGCCGTACGTACATGTATACATTCCTATTCATGCCAGAGTTACATGAGACTTTAAACTGCACAGAACTTTTGGGAGGTCAGTTGGAAGAGTAGGAAGCCGATTCTTGGCAGCATGCAGAAGAGGGTTCCTGACTTACTCAAATACAGTGTCAAGTTTGGGCTTTGGCCACTGCTATTTGTAAGGTATCTGCACTGACAGGCAGAAGCCAGGTCATCTTTCTTTAGTCTCTCTCAGCATGGAGAACCCATCTGAGGGAAAGTTGGAACTTTTTCAGGGAGCATTACCAGTGAGCAGCCCCGTTATTGCTACATTCCTGAAGCTCTCCTATACAAGCCTAATGTCAACAAAGGAGACGGAGTGGTGATGTAATGTCTGAGGACATGCCACAGAGTCAAGATAATTTTTGTTTTATTCTCAGAGCAAACTTTAACTCTTGCCTGAAAGAGGCAGCAGCCGGCAGCTTTTGTTACCAAAGACCTGGACAAAAATATGTTATCTTCAGCAAAACAAAAACTGGTTAGGAAAGCAGCAAGATAGGTACAAAATCAGAACATTTCCCCAACTCTAATCCCTTAAGAGGGGTCGGCAAGTTCTGTTAGCGTCTTTTCATATTGCTATAAAATACCTGCTTTTTAAAAGGTGAAAAATCCAAACAGATGCCTCAGTCACATATTTTATTGCCGGCCCTTAAACACCCATTTATAAAGAATTGGGCGACTGAGCAACTGATCGATGAAGTTTACCTGGTCACGATCCCCTGCAAAACAGCAGCTTTTCATGGTGCACGAATTAAAGTAACCCTGGTTGTCAAACTGGAAGACCGGCAGGCGGGAGTGGATATCATACAAGACTGGAGGCAACCGACGTCTGAGGGCAAGCAGCTGTGTTCCATTGCTGTTGAACCGCACACTCATGGCACTCTGAAGTGACAGATTCCCACCATACCGAAGCAGGGAACTAGGAAACAGGAAACCAAGAAATTGGCCACCACAGTTCATTAACTCAGTAGAATTATACTGTATCAAGGCAGGACAGCAAGCAAGTTCAAGGGAGAAAAAGGTTTACATGTTATTCCATGATCCAAAATGCTCAGTCCATTTTAATCGGACATCATTCATCATTTTCAGGGGTGGGGGGGGGATGAATATGTTTCTAACACTGAGAAATAAAAACAGACACCTGTACTTTCATACTAGTTTGGTAGATTTAGCAAACTCTAAACAAGTACCTGTGTTTACTAAAAAGACTGATTAACTGAAATAGACTGCGTAACTAAATAGACTGCATAACTGAAATCACAACTAGCCTGTTCTAGTAATTTCAACAAGATTTCAATATGACTGCAATCCTGTGCACACTTAACAGGAAGTCAGCCATCGCTGAAAATTAGACAGAGTTGTTCTCAGGTGAATGTCAATAGGATTAGACAGCCACAGCCTGTAGCACATTATAAGACCAACAAGTTTAGAGTGGCAAAAGCTTTCAATATCAAATGAAGTCTGCTGCTGTTTATACTTCTTTCTTTTTCTTTTAAAGTACCTCAGCACTATTTGCAACAAGCACTTAGAACTGCCAGCTGCTTTATGGACCAATCTTGTTGCTCTGTGACAATGTACTGAAGTCAGAAGTAAGGCTCATGGAGCACTTAGACATACGGAAGAGCCAGCGGGGAACAAGGTATCAACAACCACACAGAATTACGTGAAAATCCCACAGAAAGGATTTTTGGTACAGCAAGATTTGAACTGTAATGCAGTGAAACCAAATACTGCAATTCCACTTTTTCTAGCCATGAAGAACAACCCTAACACAAAAACAGCTTACAATTCTCTTACAGTATGGAACCTCACAGCCATGATAATCTGGAGAACTTGCTTCTTCATGACCTTCCCCCCCCCCATAACACTCTCCTTGATAAGTCACAAAAAAGCTCCCCGCAGCTGTCCTATAGTGTTTACTATCCATTTTCCTTTACCTACTCCATCAAGTAAGACTTTCAACAACAGCTAGATTTGACTGAGGCATCACCACCTGCCAATTACCAAGCCATAAAAACTTCGGCTACCAATGTCTGCAGATCAAACTGTTAGAAGCACCGGAGCAGCCAAGCCAGTTCTTCTCTGCTCAGCTGGCAACCCCATTGCTAAGCCCTTCCCCTTTCCTCATATTGCTTGAAAATCCAACTAATATCCAACAGAACCTAAATTAGTGTTTTACAGACTGCATTAACAGGCAAGTCCTCTGAACTTCCACAGAATGTCACTTCCACAGTATATGATAAAAACGTTAGGTTTTAATACCTGCCCATGGTTCATGTCACATACACTAAGAGGGAAACTTACTAAATTCAGAAATAGATTGCTATGCGGCTTCCTAGCACACATATGAAGGATAGCGATAAATTTGTACACGATCGTTGCTTAAGAAAGCCTGCATGTTTGTTTATTTAGAAAATGTATGTTAGCTTTTTAGAGAGATGCTCAGGGCAGCTTACAACTAACACAGTAAAGCAAGTCATTAAAAAAACAAGCCAGTGCCATTAAGACAAGCCACGAAAAACAAGCCAATGCCATTAAAACCTAAAGATGATGTAAACCTAAGCCTAAAATGATTTATATAAAATGATCATCAGGTCAGAGCAGACCATAAACCATTTAAGAGTTAAAAGCCTGGGTAAAAAAGCCTGAGCCTAAAGGAAAGCAAGACAGGGGCCTGACAAAGCTCACAGGAGAAGACGGTCCACTGAAAAAGCCCTGCCTCTGGAGAAAGGGGCACAAAGAGGGCTTCAGGTAGGCGGGACAATAAGGTGGAGGCAAAAGTGTTACACTTTTTCTAACACCGAAAGGCTTTATTCTGGCACAAGCTATGTGACATGGCCCTTAAGAGGTCATCAGCCATGTACACGACACACAAGTGGCAACCAAACCCAGGGTCTGCTGAACAGGGAAGCCTTCTATACAAGTAAAGCTTTGTTAGCTTGCATGCTAACTTCCAATAGCAGCTCAGAGCACAAAGAAAAGAACTGAAAATGGCGAATGGTGGCCACTGTTTGTAATCAGAGTCCAGTAGCACCTTAGAGACCAACAAGATTTTCAGGGTATGCGCTTTCAGGAGTCAAAGCTCGCTTCATCAGATGTTAACAGCGACAAAGCAGGTTTTAATCAGCTAACTGTTTCCTTTTCAGAAAAAAGGGCCAGCTGAAACATTTGTTTTAAAGTCTGAATAGTGTTCAGCAAGCTTTCTATCTGGATGAATGGTTTCTCTGAAATTAGACAAAGCATTTACTGCCAACAAAGCAGAGGGCAAAGGTACGGCAAAGGAGTACAGAACAAGGCTCTTCTGTTTTTGAAGAAGGTACTGCAACTGCATTAACAGAACCATTCAATCTACATCACCAAGGTCTGTCAAAAGGTAAGTGAGCTGTGCTCTGGCCAATGGCTTTAGGAAATTCATCATTGAAGGTGGAGAAAAGGAAGGAAGGAAGGATCAGAAGGTTATGAACAGCAGAAATGGAAATTGTCTACTATATAATGACATGAAAAATAATCTTAAAAGGAAGAGGACAGAATGCCTACAACACCTCAAAACAAAAAATGTCCAAAACGTATAGTAATATACTCATCCGATACCGAGGCTGCAGTCACACCCGCTAAATAATCCACTTTCAGTGCACTTTCCAACTGGATTTTACTGTGTGAACTGGCAAAATCCAACTGCAAAGTGGACTGAAAGTGGATCATTTAGTGTGTGTGACCACAGCTCAAGTCACTTTTTAAGTCAGATCTGTGATTTCTAATTGCTTAATAAGTATGTGTGGGGAGATATAGCTAGACGGCAAGAATAGCATCCCTAGAGAGCACCAAGGACCTTTCCATGCTTCTTGCCTTTTCCATATACAATATACAGTATAGATGGCTGCACAAGACTGGAAGAACTGGTGCTATGCATCTATGAACCATGCATCTCTGAACTGAAGGAAAGGAGGAGACACAATGTAACCCCCTCCCAGCAGCCCTTTGGGTCAGAATTCATGTGTTTGAGCCACCTTCATGACTACTCAGATACGACAAAGCCTAAGACTGCAGGAGGGGATCCATGTTTGATATTCAAGACAATCAAGAAACTGACTCAGAAGGAAGTAACCACCTTCCCCTGGGGGCCTGGACATTCCCTTGACAATGACTCTATTCTTTGGCTCCCTGAGGGCTCATCAAAGTACAGGCCATGATTAATGATCAAGGTTTGCAAGGTTTCCTTCTAGGAACACGCAGCAATCTGCCTTAAAGTATGTAGACCTTCCTGGAAAACCTAATAATAAGTGAAGCCAGGAGCAGCAGCCATCTCTAGAACTTTGTTAACAGGCACTAATCAGGCCTGCCACTCAGGTAATTCCATCACGCCACCTATATCATTCTGCTGAATTATGATAGTTTTGCGATCACAAAGTATCCCAGAACTCCCCCATCATGGACAGAACTCTAAAAATGTCACCAATACTAAGTGTCAAAGGAAAAAACATGATAATTATAGCATCTCAGCAAGGGAAAAAATAGAAAGCAATCTCAACCCCAAAGACTGATCCTCCACTGCTGAAATCACTGGGCAAACACCCCTCTCCCTTGCTACTTTGGAACCAACTGCTTCAAGAATTCTGGACCAGGCAACATATTAAACTTTCTGCTCTGCTTCTTTAAACCGCTTCCTTCTTCCCAACTAGCCCCATCCCTTTGCTCAAAGTGCTGCTCAGACAGAACCCACAACCCTCATCCTCCTACCCCCCCTTCCACTTTGGGAATACTCTACATTCACAGCCACAGCGGGGGTGGGGGTGGGTTCTGACTTTGGACAAGACTGAAGAATGAACATCTAGGAGTACAGCTTCCACTAGGAATCCTCTGGTTTACTTGTTACTTATTTCCCAAAGGCTTGTGTGATTTTTATGAGCCATCTAGTTACTTGCAGTTCAGCAACTCCCCATATGTAGTATTGCTTTTCAAATTACCTGCATTTCTTAAAACTTTTCCTTCTGTTAATGACAATGAATATTAAACCTTAAGTACTGACTCCTTCACTGCCTACTAGTCTAGGTCCCTTCCTGAGCTATAGCCCAAGAGGTACAAATGTTTTCCCAGCCTAACCTCAATTCTGGATGGCCTTGGGGAGGCCTTAGATCTACCCAGAAAGGAACAGCCTCAAATGAGGGGCTATTTGGACCTTACAAGGGAGCCAAAAATTTGGCTGCACATGTGAAGAGACCATACTTCCATGGCAGAGCAGCTGCATACCTAAAGTTGCCAGGCTAAATCCCTGTTATTGTCAGTAAGAGGATCTCTGGGGAAAGAAGTCTGCTTGAGAACTTGGAGCACCATTGCCAGCTGAAGCAGACAACTTTGATGTAGATGGTCTCATCTAGCAAAAACAGCTTTACACCCCCTCCTTCTTAATGTGGATTTAATATATGTTTACTCTCAAATAAGAAGAGGAAGAGAAGAGATTGGATTTATACCTGCCCTTCACTTGGAGTCTCAGAGCGGCTTACAATCTCCTTTCCCTTCCTCTCCCCACAACAGACACCCTGTGAGGTGGGTGGGGCTGAGAGAGCTCTTTGAGAACTGCCCTTGAGGGAATAGCTCTGAAAGAATTGTGACTGACCCAAGGTCACTCCAGCAGCCGCAGCATGTGAAGAGTGGGGAATCAAACCCAGTTCTCCTAGATTAGAGTCTGTGCTCCTAAACACTACACCAAACTGGCTACACCAAATAAGTCACCATACAGCTAGGTTTTTGTTTGCGGCATGCTCTATATACGCCAATAAAAAGCAAATACGAAGAACAGGACTCTAGAGAGTGATTTGCCAGCTTTCTAGAAGACAGTTAGCTGGTCATGTGATGGCTGAACAAGCTACCTTGGAATGGCTTAAGACCAAGCTGAAATTGGCAAAGATAGTCAAGTGATATTTAATTCCAAATGTTCTAGAAGTTCCACAACAGTGCCTATATCAGTCTCTTTTATCAAACTAAGTAGTCCAGTGGCACCTTCAAAGATTGTAGCATGAACTTCCATAAACAAGTGTAGAATGGCTATACCTATAAAATGGCCTTGTAAAGAGGTTTTGGGGCCTCTTGAAATATGAAGCTGCCTTATACAGTCAGATGACTGATCCATCCAGCTCAGTATGGCCCACTCTGACTGGTAGTGGCTAACTTGGGTCTTAGGCAGAAACATAAGAACATAAGAGACGCCAATGTTGGATCAGGCCAAAGGCCCATCCAGTCCAACACCCTGTGTCACACAGTGGCCAGAAATACCAGGTGCCATCAGGAGGTCCACCAGTGGGGCCAGGACATTAGAAGCCCTCCCACTGTTGACCCCCCCAAGCACCAAGAAGACAGAGCATCACTTGTCCCAGAGCCCCTATCTATACCTTGTGGCTAATAGCCACTGATGGACCTTTGCTCCATATGCACTTCCAGTCACACTGCCTAAAGGTACTATTTAAAAAGATGTCCATAGGAGTAGATGCTTAAACTTATAAATAAAATTCTAGCATTTATCAGTATGTAAATTGACACAGAACAGTTCTGTATACTTGATTAAATATCACTGACAGAGATCAAAAGTTTGCACACACTTGTGGTTTTTAACACCATCTAGTGGCACAGGAGTCTCATAACAAGCTCTGTTTAAGTCACATTGCACGGGAGGGGGGGGGAAGAAGGCAGAAGCCTACAAAAGTACTTTTGGAAAATAAACAGCAGGCCAGCTGGGAAAATATGGGAACATACTATTAAGAAGAAAGCACCTGCATTTTCTGCAGAATATCTAAGAGCTCCAGTTCTAGAGAAACCAGCTAGCATGGAAGCACACATAATTATACCTTAAGGCTAAGGCAATTTTGATCTTTAAAAAAAATACTCAAAGGGTGCGTTCAGATGCGCCGTTTGATCTGGTATTGTCATGCTTCAGCAACGGATTTTATCTGCACGATCATACAGTCAACATCTGCCTCCCGTCCACAGCTGTTGGTTTCCAGCTCAAAAACGCTTTAACTCGGAATATTTTGTTACCAGGTCCCAAGGTGGTGTTTTCTCAGCTCTTCTCAGGGACAAAAGCCACACATTGGCTATGTCAGACAGAATGGCAACCAAAAGCAGATTATCTGGTATCCATTCCTGGGTTTTATGGATGTCGCTGTCCAAACCACACCTACACTTGCTCATGATAGGGATATGTTTCCCATATTTATTATTTATTTATTATTGCATTTCTACCCCACCCTCACTGATGTCTTGTCTCTTCTCCCTCATACTAGTTAACCTTATATACTTATATCTGCATAGCAATCTTCTTCTTCCTTTCCCTCCCCCATTGCTTCTCCTTTTCCCGATTTTCATTTTTTCCGCCTGTGGCCCTCCCCCTCTCTTTCTTATTGCATTCATTAATTGAAACAGAGACTTCTTTGCAAAATACAGAGTTGACACATGAAACTGCTACTAGCAACAGCAGCAACAGCTGTAGTTCATCACGAGAACAGAATACAAAAAGGGTTCCATGGCGAATAAGAACATGGATGGCTCAGGGTGTCCCAAGCCTGAAGTAACAGAAGTGGGCTGCAAGAAGATAAGATCTCAAGCTACACCACTGCAGTTAGCCTCGCTAACTCATTCAGTCCTCACATATGTATTCTCAACAAGAAGGACTATACATCCTCTGTATTTTAGTGTATTTCTTTTTCAGAATAGTATATTGGAATACTGAATGCAAGGAATATTGGGATTTCTGCTGACAACATTACATCCAGCTCAAAATATGCTAAGTGCCCTCTATACCTGAGAGGAAATAATTAAGATTCTGTTACTTCCCACAATGAGAAAAAACACCTTTAGACATTTATCTGCTATTCTGACATATTTATTGCTTTACAACTGTTGACCTTATAACCTTAACTTGTTATTTAGTTTTTCACTTTGCATAACTTAAACAACATCATGTTACATGTTAATTTACTGTTAAATCCCAGTCTATAAGTTTAGAACCTCATTTACCATTCCAACGTATTTGAAAAAGTGTGCCTTGCACACGAAAGCTCATACCTTGAATAAACCTTTGTTAGCCTTTAAAAGGGGGGGGGGTCTTAAAGGTGCCACTAGACTCTAAATTTGTTCTACTGCTTCAGACCAACACGGCTGACCATCTGAAAATCTAATGCAGATAAGCCAAAAGCTTCTTTCTGAACCAGATATTTGGCCTTACCACATTGGTCTTGAGGCAGCAAACCCTGTGAGATTGCAGGTGTTACCAAAATTCCTTTTTCTGGAAATGTTCTAACAGGGCTTACTATTTAATTTTACAAGATGTACGAATCTCACTCTCTAGAAAGTAGAATTACTGCAGGACATTAAATACTGAACAGTACTGTAAGGACCAATTAGTCTTTTCTCTCTCCAGCTTCATAAATATAACACATATGTAAACAAAACTCTGGTCCCCTACCTTTGAGGTTTACGAATATCCCAGAGTCCTACACCTTCTTTAGAGTTGGCAGTGGCTAGTAATCTTGGCTCTATTGGATTGAACATCACACTATGAAAGGCTGATGGATAATTTGCCAAACAGAAGGGATCTGTTGAAAAATGAAGATCAGACAAGAAAGCAACAAAGTTTCTATTGTGCAATACCTGGACATCTGACTTCACTTTCTTTGGAGAGATCTGAGAATACGATGTTTGCTAACATCGTCTATAGCAAATAGGATTGGCATCAACTGGGGCTGGTTCCACTCGAGGTCAGGAAAAGCCACTCCCATTGTGAAAGCAGCAAGTGAGAAAGAAGATGACATGGGTCATCACACCACTTGCTGGTGGTGGTCCCTCCCCACTCCCTTCCTGTGTTGGTACAAAAGCACTGACCTGATGATAGTTTTGCTGCCCCCCCCCAGTGCTTAATGCTCACAGCTGAGTGATATTTTTAAAAAGCCCTGTGAAAGGGCTAAAAAGGTGTGTGTGGGGGGGGATGCTGGCACCGAGGCTCACCTTTTGAAGAGGCCACTAAGCTCTGCCCCCTTCTAACTTTCACACACAAGCTTTGCCTGCACCCAACAAGCCTTTACCCTTTAAGACTGTTTCTACACATGCTATTTGCCCCGGGTTCAACGCTGCTGGAAAACTGATTTTTCCCCAACTTCCCCACAGCATCATGGTGCAGTTGTGTATCTCCTGCGCCTTTCCTGACTTTTCTCCAACCTTTCTCAAGCTTGATGTCCTCCAAAGTTTTAAGAAAGATCACAACAAAGCCTAAACGGCTGCTGTGTGGGTGAGAAAGCTCAGATTTTCCTTGTACCACCTACATGGCAGACATTTTCCCTGCCCTTGTCCTTGCAGCAGCAGCCATTTCTCCCCCCAAACACACTAGGGATTTTTTTAAATTCAGTAACTGAATATCATTACAGCAACACTGCAGCTGTGTATCAGATTCTCCGGATTCCCAGCTTTCATTTTAAAAAATTAAGTCTCTAGCCCCTTTCATTGTGGAGATATAAGAGGGGAGGCATATCTCTGCAATGAACGGGCCTAGAAACTTACCTTCTGTTTTAAATGAAAGCTGAGAACTCAGAGAACCTGATACACAGATCACTATAATAGTATAGTGATATAACAATATTCCACTGCTGACTTTTTAAAAAACTGAAAAATCCTTGTGGCATGGGGCCCCTTGGAATGGCCACTGCCGGAATATTGGTGGTGGAAAGTGCCAGCACATCATAGCTGATTTATGGCAACATTCAGTTGCTGACCTAAAAGTAGCAGTTATCTTTAAAGGGAGATTAGGGAAACTAATGCAGCTGCAACTGATAACAACGCTTAAGACAATGCATCCACCTGGATTGAATCCAGACCTAGGTTTCCTGTCTCATTACTAATGCTGATTTCTCCATGCCTATTACCCCTCTGCATATCTCACCTAAATCCAATCACACCTGCTATTGTTATTCACCTGCTATTGTCATTGCCTGCTAATGTCATTTGACTTCTGAAATCACTCCACTCTCCAGTATATAGGACAGATGAACTCCCATTCTAGCTGTATCTGAAGAAGTGAGCAGTGACTCATAAAAGCTCATACACTACCACAAATTTTGTTAGTCTTTAAGGTGCTACTGGAGTCTTATCCTGTGAGGTGGTTAGGCTGAGTGTGTATTAATGGCCCAATGTCACACAGCGAACTCCTATGGCAGAGTGGGGATTTGAACCTGAGTCTCCCAGATCATAGTGTGACACTCCAGCCACTACAGCACACTGGCACATTTCTATGTGCAGAAGTCTAATGCCTCTTCATGAGAAGAGGTTCACTAACAGAAATAAAGTCCCTTTTAAGATTTTTGACGCAAACTGCAACAAACAGCACACACATTCCTGTGCTGCAGATTTGTATCTTTACGTAAAAGTTTGAGAAGCCATTTTATGTAAAAGCCTTAAAGTTGTGCTCTCCTGCATTCTGTGAGTTTACAAAGTAATTTCTCAAAAAAGTTACAAGTGCTTGACAGCCCATCTAATTTAAACTAGATTATGCCATCCAAACTAATGTGGCATTAAACCCACTTTAATAAAGTAGGTGATTTTCATCCTTTTAAAATACTTTTCATTTGTTACATAATTATTATGTATAGTTAGCAGAGCAGCTGCTTTATCAACAGCCTAAAGGTGGCTAAACAAACTGCCTGCAGATCCTGCAATCCAAAATATTCTGGCAGAATCCACACACTCACCTTCAGGTTTCCTAGGGCTCCTGGTACTATTCTATAAGCATTCCTGATTTTGGATATCACTAAAGGCAGGTCCAGATCCATGGTCTACTGAGCAATTATACCTTAGCTGTCCAGTTAGCTATTTTGTTGCCCAAATTCCTTTATGAGGCTGGAACTTATCTCCCTGACCACACTCCAATTCTTCTGGGCAATTCTATAATCAGTTGCTATGGAGACATTTCCTACTCACATTGACTAGCTCCTTATTTTAAAAAAATCCCAGCTTCTGACTGAAGTCATCACAGAATGCATTTAAAAAAACTTCTGATGGTCTCATGAGACCGTCAGAAGTTTTTTTAAATGCATTCTGTGATGACATCAGTCAGAAGCTGGGATTTTTTAATCAGTCAAAAGCTGGGAGCACTCCCACTTTCTCTTTAGTTTTTCCAAACCCTAGGGTTATTTATTAGATTTATATTTGTTTTATATCCCACAGGGAGATCTTCAGACTGATAACCCTCCAATTACAATTTGCAAAATCCGACAGAGAGTTCTCAGCCTTCCACATTTCTGCCCCAAGCCTGTGGCTGAGCTGAAGGAGGACAAGGTTCCGTAAAAGAACATAGCAGCATAGGCATAGGCCTGGCACCCAGCCTACATCACTGGGCAAGACAGGAGATGAAGGTCAGTCCCATATGATTTGTATGTATCCATAATAGAAGTTAAAGGCCCATGATTTATTGTATTTACTTCATTTATACCCCACAGTTCTCCCACACAAGTGGCTTACATCGTTCTCCTCTCCTCTATTTTATCCTCACAACAACCCTGTGACATAGGTTAGGCTGAGAAGATATGACTGGCCCAAGGTTGCCCAGCAAGTTTCCATGACAGGATACGGATTTAAGCCTGGGTCTTGTGAGGCTAGAAATGTCCAGCCAATGTGGTGCAGTTGGGCTAAAACAAAGGGAGACCTGGGCTCACATCCCCATTCGGCCATGAAACCCACTGGATGACCTTGTGCCAGTCACTTTCAGGCCTAACCTGAAGGGTTGCCAGGCCCAGCCTGGCAGCCAGCTGAAGACTCGGGGGTAGGGGTGAATATGGGGGTGGTGGCCTTTGGTGTGATATCACTTCCAGGAAAACTTGAAGTGACATCACACCTCTCTAGGAGTTGGCCAAAGCTCTATGATAAAATGATACTTAGTTCTCTAGGAATCAATGAAAACTAACTGTGATGTCATGCTGTCATCTGACAACCTTTTTATTTTATTTTTCTGCTGCTGCTGGGGGCAGGGAACCTTACTAATCTACTTTACAGTAGACTTATGCACGCTGCCCTGATCTCTTTATAGGAAAGGTGGGACAAAAAAGCTATCGATACTAGAGTGAGCCAATTCCCCAAGCCTCACCCCTCTCCATTTGCTTTCCCCCTGTGTTTAACTGGATCCATAGTTAGTACTTCCTAGAACATGATCACTCCTCAATGGGCCTTTTAATTTTCATGTCATTTTTTAATGTATCCTTGGGTACGCAGAAACTCTCTCTTGTCTCTGTGTGGTCCCATTTTGCTGCTCAGCTGATAGTGATTCAAACAAGAAGTTCAGTACCAAAGAGAACAAGCTGAAGGCTTGCAAGGAATCATGAGCGGAGGGTAGGGAGAATCTGCTTTATCACAAGCATAGCAGTCAAATAGGACATCAATATAATAAGAGAGTATTTGTACCATAACGCAGTACCAATTCACTTAGTAGGGGAGCGGTGGCACAGTGTGTATATCCCACTGCTTAACATCCGAACTGTGTCAGTTCGGGCCCCGTGCTGGTGTGAGCAGCCAGCCTGTTGTCCCTAGCTCATCGTCCACCCAGCGATTCGAAAGCCTCGGCGAGTAGATAAAATGGGAACCACTCCTTAGAGAGGGTGGGCACACCAGCTCCCCTGTGAGAAGGTGTTAGCTGTCGGTTGTGACGTCCTGCTCCAGGATCGGAAGGCGGAAGAAACTACTCGGCTACGGAAAAAAAAATAAAAAAAAATCCCTGCAGTGGGGTGCTCCGGCCAGGCGGTGGCAGTGTGGCGATCCAAGCCAGAGATGTTTCCACCGTGCAGTTACGGTGTGAGCAATTAAAAATGAATTATATGTTGTCTTTCCTATCCCCTATGAAACATTGTTAGTCCCGTCTAAAAAGTGTAACTGTAAATCACTTTGAGCCTGTCTCAAGACAACATTATTATTATTATTATTATTATTATTATTATTATTATGTAATTCAATCCGATTTATTACAATCAAAGATCAGCAAATACCTTAAAATGTGACTTAGATGTAAAAGGTTAGCTTTACACTCATACATTCATAGCCCTCACCTCCATTGGAAGACTCTCGGATATCCCAAATGAGGACTCTTCCATCATCTGAAGAGCTTGCAAAAACGTTATCATTCACTGGACTCACTGACAGGCCATAGACTGCATCTTCATGGGCAAACACATCCAAAGTTTCACCACTGAAAGAGACACAGACATCATTTCCCCATTTCTACATTTAGCTAGGAGGGATGAGCTGTTAAGTATCACAAAAGGCCATCATTTGAAAATACTTAAATCTCTTATCCTCTGCTTTCCATATAAATACCTGGAACCTGAAGGTTAATTTAGTGGACAATACCAATACAAATGTATCCGCTCCCTCTCTTCAAGAGCATTTGCTGGAAAAATCTTGCATGAGAGATTAAGCCATTCATTATATTACAAACTTCACTCTGAATTAAAGAACCATACAGATACATTTACATAGGGTCTGTCTCAAGACAACATTTCTGTCCCCTTCCCATCCCCAAAGTCATAGCCTGCTTCCTTAACTAAGGGAATCTTTAACAGCAGTGTCCCTTAGGGACAGGAAGAAGATATCCATGTTCGTTCAGAAGGGGGGAGGGGGGGAAAGCACCACAAACTTGAGTACGTGCATAAGGGATCCAGAAGGTTTAACTACATAAGTCTAACAACTTTGACACATAATCTAGTATCATATAAAATTGTGGGAGGTGGGGGTGAAAAAAGTAGGAGAGGAAGTAAGCAGACTGCAGAAAAACTGGAAGGAATAGGAAACAGCGGTGATCAAAGATGCCATTATGCTCGCTATTTATCCAAGATCATCTACACATTAATTAAAGCTTCCTGTATCTTTGGGCTCAAGATGATCTGTGCACTTCTTCTTCTAGCATAGGAGAACACTCCAGCCTTCCAGGACATTCAGTGGGGGACTTCAAAGTAGCTGTTTTACTGCAAAGGAACTTCAGAAACAGACTAGAATGGGAGATTGCTAAATTACAAGTTATTTCAACACTCAGGACAATGGAACCCCCAGGGCTTAACAGAGATATCAGGTTCAGATCTTGCTACACATGCTAACTTCATTCAGTTCTTGCATATGTTTGTAAACTCCTCTATTATGCTGTCTGCTAATTTGCTGCAATACACAGGTCTTACCAATTGCCTCCATCCTGTCTTAGCTACATTTACTGCTCAGTTACTTATGCATCTTGACTCTAAGTGGCCCTTCCTAGCAACAACCTCCTCACTCTCTACCTATATGTAATGGTTGGTGACTTCTGCTTCAATGTATCTGAAGTGTGCATGCACATGAAAACTTATACCCAGAATAAAACTTTGTTGGTCTTAAAGGTGCCACTGGACAAACTTTGTTCTTCTTCTAGTATATCACCTTTGGAATTAAATTTCCCCAATCCAGATTTTTCATGCATTAAAACCAAACAAGCATATATTTACCTTTCAATATCATGGAGCAGAACTTGTTCATCATTACCTATAATGAAAAAAGAATTTAACACCAGTGTTAATGAAAACTTTATTAGAAAGTAGGAGAGCATTTGTGCAAATTTTGAGAAAGGAAAACTAAGGAGAAGGGAGGAAACTTGTTTCCTGCCAAAGCAGAACTAGATGTTCCATGGCAGACAATTTCTTGCTTGCTTCTGACATACAAAAAACAGCCATGGGAGAGGATATTTGTATAGGAGAAACTGGGGAGAGCATAAATTCTCTGATTACCATTTTTCCTCCACAAGCCCTTTCTGCCCATCTCTCCCCCCCTAACTCTGCCCACTTTCTCTAGCCTGGGATCAAGACATGAATCCCACTTACAATGCTGCACAGCTTAAGCACTCCCCAACCCCTCTACCTGCCCGGCAAATACCACCACTTTGCACACTGGCAGCAACACATAACTGGGAATTCAATGGATGCCACCGAACACCAAGGTTCTGGCTTCAAACTCTGAACTGGCAGCCAGAAAAATCCCTGTGAGAGTCCCCCCTCCCTCACCAAACATAACGGATCAGCCAAAGCATGTTCCAGCTGCCTTTTGGCCTTGCTGCAATATTTCCCCAAGCCTCCTTAGATCACCACGACCATAATACCTTATCTAACTGGAACTGCTATAAGGGAAATAACTTCACCTTGTTTGGCCCTTTAAAAAAAATCTGTGTACATTTGATTTAATATATTTATACCTGCACTGTTACCACACTAGTTCCCAATGGGGGGGGGGGTACACTCCCCAGTTTTAAAAAGTGAACAACCTCCCAGGCATTAAACCTGCATAAAATGGAAGGATACTGCTGGGGAAGGATTATTACTGCTGTTCTCCATCTTTAAAATATGGCTGTGAGAGTCTTCTGCTTTACAACTCTACTACAGGATAAGCACTCAGCCTCCCCCAAAATAGAACACATTTAAGAGAGAGAGATTCATAAACCCATGCCAGTATTTAAAGAGTTGATGTGAGGGAGAAGAGAGTCTCTCATCACTGGTCAGGTTTCAAGCAATACTAGGGTTGCCAGATCTGGCAGGGGATGAGGGGGGAGAAAGAGAAAGGCCCAAGCCTCATTGCTGGCGTTGCACCAGAAGTGACGTCATCACACCAGCAATGTCCAAGCGACACTCTGGTATTTGGGCAAACACACTATGGTAGAACTGGCTTCTACTATTGTTTTTGCCAAATACCAGAGTGTCACCTGGAAATCGCTGATGTGATGATGTCACTTCTTGTGTGACGCTGGCAACAAGGCCTGGGCCTTTCTCTTTCTCCAGATAAGTCCCCCTGCCAGCCAGCTTATCAGCGGCTGGAGTCAGGGCCTGTCGGCAGGGGATCCCTGCCTCCGTTGGGGGATCTAGCAACCCTATGCAAGACCCAGTAAGTTCTCCACAACTTCCACAGCCAAACAACAATTTGTAACAGGCTACTGGAAAGGAAAAATTAAATGCTCTCTAATCCAGAATATTACACCCAGAAAACACAGCTCTTTCACAAGACGATAGCAGGATTAGTTTCTCACTTGATGACATTAATATACACCTACTGAAAAATAGATTGCATGGGAAAACCATGGACCCATCATTTACTCATAAGAACATAAGAGACGCCAATGTTGGATCAGGCCAAAGGCCCATCCAGTCCAACACTCTGTGTCACACGGTGGCCAGAAATACCAGGTGCCATCAGGAGGTCCACCAGTGGGGCCAGGACACTAGAAGCCCCCCCACTGTTGACCCCCCCAAGCACCAAGATGACAGAGCATCACTTGCCCCAGAGCCCCTATCTATACCTTGTGGCTAATAGCCACTGATGGACCTCTGCTCCATATGCTTATCTAATTCCCTTTTGAAGCCGTCCGTGCTTGTAGCTCCCCCCCCCAAGCACCAAGAATACAGAGCATCACTTGCCCCAAACTGAGAGTTCCTGTCTATACCTTGTGGCTAATAGGCACTGATGGACCTCTGCTCCATATTTATTTTTATTTATTTATCTTATTTAATTTTATTTATACCCCGCCCT
>NW_015167527.1:660855-660989 GCF_001447785.1 Gekko japonicus | reverse complement strand
CATGCATAATCTTATAAACCTCAATCATGTCACCCCTCAGTCATTGTTTCTCCAAGCTAAAGAGCCCTAAGCGCGTTAACCTTTCCTCATAGGGAAAGTGTTCCAACCCTTTTATCATTCGAGTTGCCCTTTTC
>NW_015167527.1:648262-658873 GCF_001447785.1 Gekko japonicus | reverse complement strand
CATCGGGGCGGAGGGGAGCCTCAATTCTCCGGCATTACGCCATCAACGAGGCTACCCCTCAAAAGCCCCCTGGCCTGGAGCCTATCACAAAGGCTCCTTGGGGGTGTCACTTGAGGTGGCACCCCTCCAGGCTGCTGGCGTGCGAACCGCCCTTCCCTGTCTTGGGAAGAGCATCCACCATCGCTGTTCCATAGACTGGAAGTCCCCACTTGCCCATCCTTGACAGACCCCTTTGGAGTGCCTCACAATCCTCACTGGTTTTCACCACCCTGAACAACTTCATATCATCCGCAAATTTAGCCACTTCACTGCTTACTCCCAACTCCAAATCATTAATGGACAAGTTAAAAAGTAGTGGACCAAGTACTGATCCCTGCGGTACCCCACTGCTTATCACCCTCCACTGAGAAAATTGCCCATTTATACTCACTCTCTGTTTTAAGTGCTCCCTTTCAAACTGTCCCTCCTTACCTCCAGAAAATACCCTGGTGTTGCCACTATTGAAGGCTAGACAGAAGATGTTAGAATGATGTTCCCCTTTCAGTTGAATTGGCTTGACTCTGGAGGTGATTGCACGTTCCATATGCCAAAGTAGAACTCTCCGATCATCTCCACCTGTATGAAAGAGAACATGAGTATATGTAACAAAATTACAAAATACTACTAGTATTAATAGAATGTCTGTTGAAAGCACAGCTGGAGAAAAAAAACCACCCAAATATTATGTTGCTGGTAGGTAAGTGAAAAGTGATGTGTTAAGCCAAATCTTTTCACCATTGTCTGGTAGGACAACTAGCTTCTTTCTAGAAAAGAAGATTATGTTTATGTCACCTGGGAACACTTTCAGCATAAAGGCCAAGGGCTTTTAGCTTGCGGGACGGAAGTAAGGATATTTTATAGCGGAGTGGCCAAACTAGATTCATGTAAGAGCCACATAAAACATCGGATGTTTGAGAGCCACAAGACATGAACAAATATTATACACACGTTTCTATTGGAAAATATGCAAATTTGTTTTTTAATTAACATTAAAGGAGACTGTCAAAAATAAAAACAAAAGGGGGTAAAACAGATATTGATAATGATATTTATTTGTCTAAGAGAGAGAGAGAGATTGAAAGAATGAGAGAGGTGGAAGAGAGAAAAGAGAGAGAGAGAAAGGAAGGAAGGAAGATAGGAAAGAAGAGAGAGAGAGAGAGAGAGGTGGAAGGAGAGAGAGAAGAGAGAGAGAGAGAGAAAAGAAAGTCAATAGATGGGGAGGAAGGAAGGGAGAGAGAAAGAAAGAAAAGAAGGGAGAAAGAGAAAGGTGGAAAGAAAGAGGTTGAAAGAAAGCAAATAGATGGGGGAGGAAGGGAGGAAGGGGGAAGAGAGAGAAAGAGGTTGAAAGAAAGCAAATAACTAGGGAGGGAGGGAGGGGGAAGGGAAAGGTGGAAAGAAATCAACTTTAACTTCAAATGTGTTCTCCAACCCCCCTCCACACACACCCATGCCAGCTGGCTTGGACTGGAGGAGAGATTTAAAGAGACAATCGCCTTCTCCAAGCTGACTGACCGGGGGGGCAGGGGGTGGGGTTGAGAACACATTTAAAGTTGCATTCTTTCTCTGCTCCCCCCCCTCACCTCAAGCCTACTCAGGGAGGGGAACACTGGCTGGGGAAGGGATGACCGATCAGGGAGGCATGCCTCCCCTTCACTTTCCCAGCCACCCTGCTGGGAGCCACACAATATGTGTGAAAGAGCCACATGTGACTCCAGAGTCACAGTTTGGCCACCCCTTCCACCACCCACCATGACGGAGATCTGTGGAGCCAAGGGGCACAATTTGGGGGAGCATGACAGATTGCAGGGGGAGGGGTATGAGTGGAAAGGTTGCTTGTCATGCAGTGCAACTCTGTTCATATACTACAGGATCCAAGCCAAAGTCTTTTGTATGCTACTTAGTTCAGTACATGATCAAAGACAAAGGTTAACACTGTTATACATTTTTCCCAATACATTCTCCTATATTTACACCATGCTTAAATAATTTTTTTTAAAGTTCCAGCTAGCTTATAAAACACATCTTATTTTTATGGTGAATGAACAGGGAAGCCTGCCATGGGTAGTAACAACAAAGTCCTTTCACTAGACCTTAAGCCAGCATTTGTAAAGAGATTCAAGAACTAGCTGTGATTTTTTTGCTACTGAGCTTAATTCCAACATTATCCTTTATGGTGGGCTTCTTACAAACCATCTATATTTGATATTTTAGATATCAGCATACAACAGCAAGATATAAGACACCCAAAATAAGTGTATCAAGCATACAAGTATTTTGAACTTGCTTGTCTTGAACTATCAGCAAAAGCAAATAGGCCAAGGTCATGCCTGGAGCAGCACAACTCAAAGTGTTTTGAAAATCATCCATATGGCTGAATCTATGACCACAACTCACAATTGTGCTTTCATGTCCATATATTGAAATGTCAGAAACAACCCACAAAAAATTAAGAGCTCTATTTACAGCCTTTACAGGGCATCTGCACTTGTTTGCTAAGGCGTCAATGGACTTGTACAAGTTTCTCAAGAGAGCAGGATTTCAGTGATGTTTCCAAATTAGATCATACAATTTACCAGACATTACAAATTCAAAGTCACAATTCATTTCAGTATTTTCACTTTGATTTGAAAGCTTGCAGACAAACATTCAACATACTAAAATCAGAGAGAGAGAAAAGGATCCATTCAAACAGGCCAAATTAACAATGGTGTAGCAGATAACACTTTTAGACCAAACTGACATTCATCAACACCTTTCTACAAGGAAGGAGTACTCAAGAGCACAATCCTGGGCCCACAGCAAGATGATTCTTGTGCCCTTCTCTTTAGTGCAAAAGAAGGCTGAATGATCCTTATATTCAGCATTTATACCAGGCCTAGTCGCCAAGACTGAACATGGATATGTGTACCACTTACATAATCTTGGCCACTTAACAAAATATCAGAATACTTCCCTTCTGTGAGATCCCCCCAATATTGCTAAGGTCATTTTATTAGTCTCTGATCTGAACTCCAAGAGCTCACCTGGCAACGAAGCGAAAAGCAGAGTGTCAATATTTTCCCACACATATGCTCCAGCAAGCCACGTCAATGGTGTGGAAAGTTGTTTTTTTTAAAAAAGAAAAAGAAAGAAGACGATATAGTATTTTCCATCTGCAAACATCCTTTTAGTGGGGCTGCATGAACCGATGGAAAGCACTGATAATCACCCATGTGTCAGAAAAGGAAACAGGAAAAATAGCAATAAGAAAGCCCATCATACATTAAGACAACAAAAGGCTTTAGCTGCATAGTATTCTATTAATCTAGACAAAATGCTCTTTTTCCCACTCTCTCCCTGAAGGTCTAGGCATCCAATTTTTTTTACATTATTACTTTAGTAATATTAATCTGACAAACTGGTCCATCAATTGCCAAAAAATAGTAAGATATTGTTAAACTACTCAAGTTTAGCATAAAACAGGGTGTATTCAATATACCACCCTCTATTTAAAGGCCATAGGAGAGACAAACTATAACATCCCCTAACATGATCCTTAAATATTGAAGAAAGTTCTTTATTTCCCTCAGTATATTAAGGTCAAAGCAGACATGTCTCAGACTCTTTTCAGGTAGGATATTCATCAGTGTAATTGAAACTAATTTTCAGTGCTGTTTTTCTGAAGTACTAGTATTTTTACTAGTACTAGTATAGGCCTTAACATATTATAAGTTAGCTATTCAACCAGTTACACTTGCTCAAAATATAGCATACAGAGACCTGAAGCACTTCAAAACTATACAGTAATGTTAGCAGTATTTGAATACGATACCCTCATAGTAGATATAGATCTAGCTGTCTGGCAAATGTTCTCCTTCTACAGTAAAATGAATATACCGTAGTTCCAAACCAGTTATTCTTAGCTACTTGCTAGACCTATTTAAAAAATCATGTTTGAATCCACTATACATACAAATTATGTCATGTTAAGCAGTCAGGTTCTCAACAGTTATCCACAAGTTTGTAATCATAAGCAGATGTTTTTGTTCTAGGCAGGTCTAGTAAGAAACAACCCAGTGTATGTCAAACGATACCATGACATTATGCAGCTTTATCTACACCGAATCCCATAGATATTATTGGACTACATGTTTGGACTAGTATGTTAAAGTCATTATTTCAGATATTCCAATTTGCCTGTTCCAGCCACATGCTGAAGATTAGAACTGTAAATACAGTCACAAAGTCAGACATGCTTTTTTGTACATTTTCTGAAATGCATAGTTTTGTATACTAGGGGGCAGTGATCTAAAGCCTGTATTTTTAAGCCCATTGGGCTCCTGTAATTTTACTCCCTGTTCTACCTAATGGGTGGAATTTATTCCTTAGCCTTGTAATTGTGCAGTAAGTTCAAGTTGTGCTATAAAAGCCTACTTGATTTTTGCATTTTGCTATCACCCTGTTTGATGTGTAGTGGATGCTCCATCTTGTTGATTGTATTCACTTACACTGTGAGTCTTCTTGAGTCTCAATGAGAAAGGACTATAAACAGAATAAAATAAATGTGAAATATTGTTTAAAACACAACCAGAAATAGGGAAGAAGCAGATTTTAAAACAGTCAGATAAACAAAAGAGGTTTATAAAATTATGTATGGGTTACAGAAAATGGACAGAGAACCCCACCCCACTCCCCCACACACAGTAATTTAGTGTTCAGGGGCACCTAATGAAGCTGACAGGCAATAGATTAATGATGGACAAAGGGAAATATTTCTTTACTTAACAAATAATAAAGCCATGGAATTCACTAACAGTGTAGTGATGGCCATAAGCCTGGATAGCTTTAAAAGGGAGCTAGATGGATTCACGGAGGCAGTACACCTCTGAATGCCAGTCTTAGGAGGCAACGTGTGAAGAAGGCCTACATGTCCAGTTGTTGGTCCTCCAGGGTAACTGGTTGACCACTGTGTAAAACAGGATGCTGGACTAAATGGACCACTGGTCTGATCCAGCACAGCTCCTCTTATGTTCTAAAAGATGGGGGGGTTGGTCTATCCATCGGATATGTTCTCAATGCACAGACTAACTGATAATCTGTATCAACAACTCCCTGCATGAAGAACCACAATTGTTAACACCTGAGGAAATCCCTCAAAAGTATCCCCCAGTTTTGTGACTTTCTGAATAACAGGCAGTAGTATATTCCTGTCCCTCAGCAAGCAACAGACTAACCTGCTATACTGGCCCACAATTTACTTCTTTGTATCCAGTGACATAATCCCACAATTTTTCAGTCAATTTCACTAGGGAAATTTTCTTCACTCCAGATTTCTGTTTTTGCTGTCCATCTTCTACCAACAGTTTGCCTGGGGTTCGTTATCATTCAATTTTCAAATCACACAGAAACCATTAGGTATGATGTATAGATGGTACATGACTCCAAAGAAAATTGCAAATATGAACCAGAATATGTCAAATAAATGTTGGAAATGTAAGAACCATGAGGGCTCATTTTACCATATGTGGTGGACTTGTGAGAAAGCTGTAGACTTTTGGACAAAAGTCCACATTGAAATGCAAAAAATACTGAAATGCTCTTTCAAAAAAGCACCGGAAATTCTGCTTTTGGGACTTAAAATGGAAGAAGTCAATACGACTAAAAAGACTTTACTCTGGTACTTAATAACAACAGCGAGAATGATTTATGCACAATGCTGGAAAACAGAGAAAGTACCAGAGATTGAAGACTGGATACAAAAAGTTCTGTTCATGGCTGAAATGGATAAAATCACAAAAAAGTTGAATAACAAAGAAGACGACGTGTTTTTTGAAGAATGGAGTGACTTTAAAATATATCTGGAAAAGAACTGGGATGTGAAACAAAATTTAATATGTTTAGATCAATATTAAGTCAAATGATGTTATCTTGAGATTGTAACGATAAGAAAATGATATAATGGATGAAGTATAGCAAAGTGGAGTTGGGGGGGAAGCATTGCGGGAAGCCACAGAGGGGAAGGGAGGAAACGGGAAGGGGGTAAACAATGGAAAAGTGTAAATGATTGAATGTCAAATGTCGAATTCCTATGAAAATAAAAACTTTTAGCAAAAAAAGAAACCATTAGGTTCTCAAAATGAACAACACTGTCACATACAGTGTACATGGTAGAGACAGATAACATACTCCATTTAATATGCTCTCTCAGTAGACTAGTTTCATTCCAGCTCATTCTTATCCACTATTTATATTTGAAATAATAATACCACAAAGGCCTTATTGTCATCAAGCCAAACCTGATCGGCTAACTCCGTAGAGGGCCTCCCTCCCTACTTTCTGAAGTCTGAATGGTTTTATTTCTCCCACTGCTCAAATCAAACTGTTTAAAGAAAGCCACCTGACTACCAGTAGCCTTTCAACCTCTTTGCAACTCCTTTGCTTCATAGAGCTGGGCTAGGAACTGTGGCAAAGACACCTGTGGCAAAGTAAGAACTGAAAATTATGCTAAAAATGATCAGTCAGCAACTAGGAAAATCAGGGCAGGCAGAGAAGGTTCTGATACGCTGTCTTTGTAGTTAGAGCCACCTAAGGCAAGTACTCAAGACAAAGTTTGCTTTTCCACAGTGAGGGCTACAGGTATTTGGCCTCTGAAGAATCTCCGTTCTCTGAGATCCCAGATTTCTTCGCAGCAGAGGAAAGTTTAGAAGCACATAGCCAGAATCTCCTGAAGGTTCTCCCCCCCCCCCATTTACAACACCAACGGCAAAAGAGTTTTCTTCCTTCTGAAAGGATTATTCAAAAAGCAAAAGCCTTCCTTCTGTACTGCTCAGTTAAAGACTATCAGCGGGCATCCACTACCTTTTATTAGAAAGCAAAATGCAGGGATAGGAGATGTAATTTGAAAGTAGGCTCTGACTTTTTCACTGCTTTCTCTAGCCTATTAAAAGCATACAATCTGCCATAAATTTAAGAATAATGTCCAGGTAAATTTGTTTACACATTTTACAGAATGGAAGATGGTCATCTTCCCCAACTTTGAGGGGTACTATTTATGACACTGTTTTAAGGCAAAGATTCCCATTTGTGCTTCTAAAGGTGCACTTTAATAATCCAGCACTGGGAGCTAACCACTTTGTTAGCAAAAAGCTGTACATTTGGAAAGGGTGTGGAAACAAATTCAGAAAGTACACAATTTCTGAGTTAAGCTACAAGGAAGGGGGTGGCCCCATTTCGACAACAGAGAAGACATCAGAGGGAACAAAGAAAGAACAAATGGTGGCAGCAAAGGTAACTAGGGGGGATTTTGAGCACAGGCAGTTACACGTACTTAAAAACAGTCTAAGGGGCTTGGTGGGCTTTAAGGAAGGATTTCAGGCAGACAGGGACTTCCAGGGATAAATGAGCAGCAGTGCGTGAACATGTCTGACAGCACAGGGGGCTTATAGGCAACTGCCAATGATAAGAGCTGAGAAGCAGAGGTCACAGGTAGGACATCAGGGGCAAAGCTATGGGAAACTTTAGTTAAGGACTTTATGCTATATGCAAGAGTGGATGGAAAATACAGGTATGTTAAAAGGTTTACACATCTGTCCAAATGATTCAAGATGACATGCCTAGCAGATGCACAGAACAGGAAGTGTCAGCAGATGCAAATTATAATGCTGCAGAGGTGAAAGAAGCGGTACCAACATTTCCCCCTTGTTTCCCAAACAGTTATCTAGGAGTATTGTCCTCTATTGCATTTGGTCTCTCTCAATAAGCCATTGATACGCTTACCCCAATCTTTAGAAGGCAAAATCCAAACTGAAGGCAGTCCCTCCCATGACTCCACTGGCTACTGAAGTATTAAAAGCAGGTTTCAGATAAAACAGTAAACAGCAGTTTGCTGCTATGTGAACCAGAGCTTTCGGGACTCTCAGCAGTGACCCAATTAGATATTTTCAAGGCAAACCAGTATATATCCAGACCAAGAAATTGCAGTTTGCACTTTCCCTGAAAACCTGAATTACGAATGATGGTACATAATCGTGGTTTGCAGAGAAGTGCAAAAAACAAACAAATAAAAACACACAATAACAATAAAACACTAATGGTTTTGGATATAACAGCAAATACCCAGCTGTGTGAGAGTCCCAAGGATCCTGCAGGCATGTTTACACAGGGTCAAATCCAAGTTTGCTATTATGTTTGAATGAAGCCAACATTTCAAAAGCTTTTACGGTTTCTTAATATATTTAGGACCAACAATGAGAGAAATACGAGCATGCAACTACACTAGAATCAGACAAAGTACCTCTTCCCTACCCTTTTCTACTTATTTATATTATTTATAGTCTACCTTTCTCACTGAGACTTAAGGCAGATTACACAGAGAGAGTCCATACAATCAACAGGATGGGACATTCAATGAACAATGAAATAGGAATTGGGTTGTAGAACCAACCATAAATCTAAAAACAGAATTGCAGCAAAGCTTAAGGGTTGACTTGACATATTAAATGAATGCAAGATTACGCAGCATGATCCAATTTACAGCAAACTGTACACAGTAATATAGACCACAGACCCTAATAATTTATCCAACTAACTTTGTGAATCATGTTGTACGGTGCTACCCTATTGCTTGCATAGAAAAGCCCTGCTGAATACTTGTTTTGCATAGCTTGCAGAAAGCCAAGAGAGTGGGAGCCTTCTTCACTTCCTCAGGCACGCCATTCCACAAGGTGGGGCCCACAATGGAAAAGACATATGTATGGGCAGTGGTTGATTTTGTCAATTTGCAGATTGGTACCTGCAGAAGGCCATGTTCAGATGAGCAAAGCTGTCATGGAGGAGCATAAAGGGAGAAATGGTCTCAGAGCTACGTGGGTCCAAGGCCATGAAGGGCTTTGTAATAGCACCTTAAATTGAGCCTGATTACTGATCGGCAGACAGTGGAGTGACTGTAGAATGGGACTAATATACATTCACCACCTAGCTCCTCGTAATTACCAAGCTGTGGCATTCTGCACCAACTGGAATCTCCAAGTAGACTTCAAGGGGAGACCCATGTTGAATGAATTATAGTAGTCTAGCCTCAATATTACTATGTCAGGTGGCCACTGACCAGATCAACTGTATCAAGGTATGGGACCATTTTTTAAGCTAGGCTGAGCTGGAAGAATGCCTTTTTTGCAACTGCATTAACTTGCTTCTCCAGCAATAATGTTGACAAGAGTCAGATGAACCTCATCAAAAGTGGGGAGCATGTTTTTCAAGACCTCTGCCTTCCTGAGCAGCATTATTTCTGTCTTTCCAGGATTTAGTTTCAATTTGTTCACTCTTAGCCACTTAACCACAGCAGCCAGGCAGTGACTTAGGACTTATACTGCATCACCAGGAGATCTGGATATGTATTTGCATCTGTAGATTAATGGTCTCTGTAAGCTGTGGAGTCTTGTGAGCAAAAATTCTATTTTGTGAGCTACTGGCATTAAAGTTGTGAGCGAGCAATTTGGATACTGCATAAATTAGTTTGATCTGGAGCTATCCCTCTTGAGCTAAGACAAAAATGTATGAGCCAGAGGCTAAAAAACTGTGAGCTAGCTCACACTGACTCAGTTTAGAGGGAACACTGCTCTCAATATATGTGTTTATACCTCTAGATGAAGTCTGATTGTTGCAGACAGCAGCAATGCCAAGCAGTGAAAATATTTTGAGTATGTTTTAGTGTTTAATACTGACCTGAATAAAATATTGTCACCTTTTAACACTTATGTTACTGACATGAAGTCTGAATTTGAGGCCCAGGCCAAATGCCCCCCCCCACATGTAATAGGCTATACCCTGTACACACTGTGCAGTGGCTTATCCACTTCAATTCTAAGAAGAGCCAATAATTCCCTAAACATAATTACTGTGTATTCTTTTTCTCAGTACAGTAAAACAGCCCTTAAGTTATACAGAAAATGATCAATACATTAATCTGGAATTTATAGTTAGTTAAAGTTTCTTTATAAGGTGCAAAAAGAGCAAACAGAGATGCGCTACAGAAGCCAGCCCAAATAGGCTTCAGATACATAACATCCTTCAGCCAGCTTCTTACATTCACTACTCGGCTGTACAGAAGACTGAGTTTTATTTTCCACCCTTCCATTACACTCCTTTGCCTGCAGCGCCTGCTCCAACGCAAACAGACTGGAATCAGAGAACCAGGCTGGGGTGGTAACTCCGGATGAAGAATCATGTGTCCGAGGGCGCACTCCTCTGTATGTGGCACAGGTTGCCGTATCACCCCTGATCTAGTTTGTGGGGGGGGGGGGGGTTTGCTGCTGAGCGGCGCCTGCGATTGACACCTGCTCAGCCACGGCTACAGGCAAGAGAAGCCCCGATCCCCCCGCCAGCAAACACCTAGGCCTCAGCTACCCTCCCGCCCGTTCGCAAGAGGCCAGGCCAGCGGTGCGAGGTGCCCCCGCTGGGTTGCCCCTCCGCCCGCTGGACGGAATAGGCCATCGATTCCCAGTCCTGTCGCTAAGAGGAGCCCAGAAGAGCGAGGCCTGCAGCTCCACTCAAGCGCCGGCCTGGAGTTTGCCATTTCCCCTCGGAGGGAAGAGC
>NW_015167527.1:639777-648011 GCF_001447785.1 Gekko japonicus | reverse complement strand
CGCCGCCCCATAATCGTTCCGCTCTCTTCCCCCCCACCACCCCCACTAAGGGGTACAAATAAACATCCAGATTCCTTTCAATCCGTACTCAGAGTGTACCCAGATATCCATTTACTGAACACAGAATCTCTTGCGTCGTTTATTTTACCAGATGTCACCGGGATGCCTACGGGTTTTTTTTATCCATTTTGTTTCTAAGCTCTCCGACACAATATAGGAGAGGATATTTCAGTTATTATTACCATCATTAAGATAACTAAGCCCTCCGGAGTCATCAGTGATTTTCTGACGATGAAGACAGAACTTCCACTCCCCCAAAGGAGACGGTAATAAAACAGGATTTGGGGTGGGGACAAACCAACCCCCCCAAAACCTGTCAACCATTTTAGATCTCTATTTGGGAAACATCAGGAGTGTGTGTGAAGACGCCTACTTAATGCCGCCACTATTCCCTGCCGATTCGAGTTCACGGAGCCCAAAGACGGGGGTGGGGGTTGGGGGTGGGAGGGAGACGGAGTAGGAGATAAAGGGAAGGTGGAAGAAGAGGGAGGGGGTTGCTTTACCTGAGACCAGCCACTGGCCTCCATTGTTGGAGAATTCAATGGCATTGACACAGCCGAAGTGGCCCAGGAGGTCCTTCTTGTAGAGATTCCTACAGCCCCGCAGGCGTCTCCTCTGAAAATCCTGGGTGAGCAGAGGGTCTCCCTGCAAGCCCCTCTGGGACAAGAAGCCCACGACTGACCTCATGTTGCCCCCCAGGCCAGCTCGCCTTCTCATGCCGCTGTTGCTGCTGCTACTTCCCCGCCGGCCGCCCTCCCCCCGCTCACTCCCTCCCTCTGCCTTCTCTCCGCCTCCCCCCCCTTATTATTGTTATGATGATTTCCCCCCCTCTTTAGCCAGCCATCGCAGGGAAGAGGTGTTAGACACTCCGTTGCTTCCTGATCCCCTATAAACTCCTCCCCCGCCTCGCAGCGGCAGCAGCTGATCCACAGCTGCAGCCTGTCCCCTTCACACGATGCTTCTGCCGGCTACTGTGCCGCCACTGAACGTTAAGCGGGGGGCCAGAGGCTGGGACGGGGCTCTTTTATATAACTTGCCCGCTTACAGGCGGAGGCCTTTCTTAAATGGTGCCTTAACTTATTTTCAGTCGCCTTCCCCCCACCCCTACCAGGAAAAAAAAAAATCTGCGGAAGTACATCCCTCTCCCGCTAGGGATCAAAGTGTCATCGGATCCACTTTTATTTTAAGGGCTTGCAACAGCAGGAAAGGCACTAGATTTCTTTTGGGTGGAGCTAGAAGGAGATGAACGAGAAAGGAAAACGGCGAACCCGGCACTGCCGACTTGCATTTACACTACCCCCGTCTGGCCGATCTTCAGAATAATTAAAAGACACACGTTATTAGGAAGTTGAACACTTACTTGCTGGAGTTTGGTTTCTTTTGAACTGACAAGGCCCCAGTTAGCACCAAAGTGCTTTCTAGGATAGGATTGGCAGGCGGAATACAGTTTGTCTGTCAAATTAACCTGCTCTCCTTCTAGCCCTATTTCAAACTTGTTAGAATTAACTTTGGACAACTCCCGGTTTCTAATCCGTCTCTTGAGATAGTCCCTGGAGTTCTGGTGGTCCCCTGTGGGTGAAATGGAAACCAGCGTCGTTTTGTTTTGGATCACCAAAGAAAAGACAATGGAGGGGGGGAATTTCTCAAGCCCATAACAACTTCTCAAGAATTGATTCCAGCATGTCAAATTTGATGAGAACCAGCTCCATGGGGAACAAATGCTGGACAAATTAACTAGGAAGAACACTAGCTAATGACAAGTTTGACTGTAGAATTAATATGAATTGTACATAACTGCCTTCATAAACAGTAAATTTCTACAAGGAATTCTTCCCCTTTCTTAAAATGGCAAATATTTCTACTTTGAAGATGATTACCAGGGAATACTGTAGAATCTGTCTTGTCACAATTAATTATGAAATCATCCCTATTATTTTGTAACATTCTGCACAAGTGGCTTAAAATCTTGTACTAAAACGTGTAAACATATTTACATGAAAGCAAATCCCTTTGCTGTCAGTGCAATTTGTGTCCAAATAACGGTTAAACAATGCAAGTCAAATTCACAGTAATATTCCATTCCAGGGGGGTAGCTGTTTTAGGCTGTTTCCATACTTGTTATTGGCTCCAGGCTCTATGATTTTGGGAGTAGTTCCCCTCCCCCTGCTTCCTCACAGCATCGTGGGACTTCCCTGGCATTCCCCTAATCTTTCCCAAACCTGCTTTCTTGTGAAGTATTGAGAAAAATCATAGCAAAGCCTGGATGGCTACCATGTGGGTGGGGAAGTTAGGCTTTTCCTGGTCCTGCCCACATGGCAGCCATTTCCCTAGAGGGCTCTTTTTGTAGCAGGAACTCCTTTGCATATTAGGCGACACACCCCTAATGTAGCCAATCCTCCAAGAGTTTACAGAGCTCTTCTTACAGGGGCTACTGTAAACTCTTGGAGGATTGGCTACATGAGGGGTGCGTCGCCTAATATGCAAAGGAGTTCCTGCTACAAAAAGAGCCCTAGGCTTTCTTTAAAAAATTCTAGCCCTATTCATTGTGGAGATGTAAAGGGAAAGGCATATCTCTGCTATGAAAAGAGGTAGAGACTTTCTTTAAAAAATGAAAGCAAGGAATCTGAAGAACCTATTACACATATTGTTACACTGTTATATCAATATAATGACATTCTGTTGCTGGTTAAAAAAAATTAAAAATCTTGGTGTTGTGGCACGGGGGTGGGTGGGTCAGTTTTACCAGGAGATCAGGGCAGAGAAACCGGCCATGTGAAAGCCCTGTTGCTGCTATGCTGTATTGGCTACTACTGTAACAGGGAAAGTTCCTGTGTGGAAAACACCTTAATCTGTTGCAGTAAAATAGATGAGTCTTGTTTGTTGCACCTTAAAAACCAATAAGATTTAATTATGACACTCTCATGCACTAGGCATTTGACAAATAGTCCACAAAATGTTATGATGGAATAAAATATGGTTAGTCTTTAAGATAGCACAGAACTCCAGTAATATTCTCTGTTACGTCATGATATTATTCTGTGTGGTGCGCTATGGCATGGAGTAGGGTGCAGTGCAATAAACTTGTGAGGTGAAGTAGGTGGATGAAATGAAAGGTATTGTCTGGCTATCTCGCAGCACCACAGACCTCCCTCGAAGTATCAGGCTATAGCTTGTTCTCTGGTCAATGTGAATGGGAAGGAACTGGAATCACGGCCCTGGACGAAATAATGTGAATGTCCCTTAACTATTGTGAATATTTCCTCAGCGAGGAACATTTATTAGGAAATGGATCTCCAATGCTACCCGTGAGCTCAGGTATTCCAACTGAGGGAGGGAGCAGAGGGGTGTGCTCCTCACTTTCCCAGTAGAGAGAAGTTTCAGAAGCAGCACTTGGAGAGAGAGAGAGCAGCAGCAGCAGCAGCAGAAGAAGAGATAGCAGTTTAAATTTTGGAATACAGCACAGAGAGATGAAAAGGAGCTGAAGTACCTCGGGAGTGCAGTCTCTCTGTCTCTTACACACACACACACAAACACTTATGTGCTGCTCCTGGAAATTCTCACTCCTCATCGGGGAAGTGGGGAGCGTATAACAATATGGATTGATCTGACAAGATTTGACAGTATAGAGAATGATTTGGGAAAGGTAAGAGCATCCTGGCTGGCTGAACAGAATATATTGCAGAATGAGGTTGCTTTCAAAGAAGACTCAAGGGTGCACTCAGATATTTTTGCTTTTCCTTGGATAAAGGGCCTCTTGTGTCATTTGCAGCCCAGTTGCTATGTCAGTGGCTGCTATGCCAGAGGTAATGATGTCAGACTTTAATGGCGAGCCTTGCATGCCCAGCAACAGAAGCTGTACCACGGCAATATCTGCAAAAACAAGCAGCATCAACCCACACTCCCACGGGGTCCCTTGAAACTACACCACCACTCTCATCATATTGATTGATTGATTATTTTTATCCCACCTTTCCTGCAAGAAGCAGTCAGGGCAGCATATGTGGTTCTCTCCCCTCCTCCATTTTATCCTCACAACAACACTCTGAGGTAGGCGAGGCTGACAGTGGGAGAGTGATTAGCTCAAGGTCACGATGACGGGAATTTGAACCAGGGACTCAGTCCAACACGCTAATCGCTAACCACTGTGCAACACCACACTTTTGCACAGTAACAAAGCCCCTCAGAAAGTATCAATTCACATATGGCTGTAGCCAAACAATCCCATGGTGTCAATCAACCCAGTGCACGCAGACACACACACACCCCACACACAGCATACAACCTTATAGTCAAAGTGCTACCATTTCTCCCTTCTTCCACTAAAGGGCTTTTTAAAAAATCCCAGTAACAGACAGATTGCTATAGCATTATAATGTTATAGCATTTGTGCCAAGGTTGAGTAAATCATCTACATGGTAACAGCCTATCAGAAGCTGAGAGGCAGTTCTCTAAACTATCTTCTATAGGCCTCCATCTTCAGACCCCATTGAGGAATACCTCAATGAACTATGCAACCTGCTGAAGAAGGCAGTTTCTACCTGGTGTGATGCTTGCCCCAAGTGAGATGCTGTTTGGAAGTGATCCCCCCTCCCTCTGCTTTCCCGCAGCATCGTGGTACTTCCGTATACCAAGAAGGTTTTTCTTTTCTGTGATCGTTCTCGAACCTACTTTGCTGTGATGTTTTGGGAAAGATCACAGCAAAGCTGAGCCAGTTGCCATGTGGGCAGGAAAGTCTGGATTTTCCCGGTCCCATCCACACAAGAGCCATTTCCCCTGCCCCAGCACACATCCCAGCTGCAGGCCAGCATGGTGTAGTGGATAAGAGTGGCGGAGAACTGGGCTTGATTCCCCACTCCTCCACCTGAAGCCTGCTGGGTGACCTTGGGCCAGCCAGAGTTCTCTCAGAAGTCTCTCAGCCCCACCTACCTCACAAGGTGCCTGTTGTGGGGAGAGGAAAGGAAAGGCGATTGTAAGCCGCTTTGAGACACATGAGGCTTGCTGGGTGACCTTGGGCCAGCCACAGTTCTCTCAGAAGTCTCTCAGCCCCACCTACCTCAAGGTGCCTGTTGTGGGGAGAGGACGGGAAAGGCAATTGTAAGCCGCTTTGAGACGCCTTAAGGTAGAGAAAAGCTGGGTATAAAAACTTCTTTTTCAGGCTTTTTTAAAAGGTCCGTTCATATACCAACAAGCCCATTACCAGTTTTTTAAAAAAACCTCAGGCCCCCAATAATGAGTGTGGGAGACTAGGTGCCATGTGGGCAGAGGGAAAATGCAGGGAAAGCTGCCACCAGGGAGCCCCACTGTCACAGCACTGGATCGGCAACTGCTATAATAGTAGGGATTCCATAGGGAAATGTTGCCATGTGGAAAAGGCTGCAATGTCCTGTGGGGGCACTGGACAAAGATTGTTATGAAGACTGGCCAGAAGGGAGAGGTATAAATGGCAGCTGGCAATACCAGTCTACCAGTCCCATTGACTCAGGAACTGACACCCACTGCAGGAATGTTTGGCCATGTGCATTCCAGCCTCAGGCCTTATACTACTGGCACTCCAAACTTATTGGTCACATGATACAAACCTCCTGAGGAAGTTATGGACTTACAGTGATCATCCGAAAAATACCATTTGTGGCTACCATCTATGTGAAATCCTTGTACATCAATAGTTCACGCCTCACTAATTCGCACCCTCTTTACTCTTCTGCCTTAATTTTGTTGACATCTGTGTTCTGCAGTGTAATGTTACACACCTTGTCCTGGGAAAGTGGACCTTCTGGTCACTTTGTGTAATAAAGGTAAAGGTTTCCCTTGCTCGAAAACTAGTCGAATCCGACTCTAGGGGGTGGTGCTCATCTCAGTTTCCAAGCCGAAGAGCCAGCGCTGTCCTAAGGCTTCTCTGTGGTCATGTGGCCGGCATGACTAAACACAGAGGCACACGGAATGCTGTTACCTTCCCACCAAAGCGGTACCTATTTATCTACTTGCAATTTCTTGCTTTTGAACTGCTCGGTTGGCAGGAGCTGGGGCCAGAGACGGGAGCTCACTCCGTCATGTGGCACTAGGGTCTCGAACTGCTGAACTACTGACCTTCCGGTCTGCAGCTCAGCGTCTTAACCTCTAAGCTTAATAGCACCCCACATATAAGCATGCCTGTTGCGCTTCTGGTTTTGGTAGCTCTGGATATAAATATCTCAGTCATCTGAATGTAGCAGTCCATGCATTTGATGAAGTGAGCTCTGGCTCCTGATACCTTATGCCACAATAAATTCATTTAAGATTTCACAAGATTCTTTCTTTTGTTGTTGGCTTTTATATTTTAATCAATGGTATTTATTTTTTATAGCTCCCTTATGAACTTAGGCTAAAAGGAGTGCTAGAAATGTCCAGACCCACCAGACTTAATAACCATGATTTGCCATGTTCTCCCAGGCTCCATGATCCCTTCAAGAGTCCACCCTGGCTTTGTCTATGACTGTCTGAATTTATAGATTTCTCTTTGCCCCAGGATCTACCCAACTTCAACCTCTGATCCCACCCTGAAAGAGCACAAGAGCTTTTAAATGGAAAAATCTTTTCTGGTTTTGAGTTATGGTGCCATTTCATAGGATTCGTGAAGAGTTTATTTAGAAAGATAGGAACATTTTATAAGCAAAGAAGACAGCTTAGCTGCCTACAAGCACAAGCCTTCTCAGCTGAGCATATTGCTTGAACAGATTCTTCATAAACATTTTGATTTTGCTTATTCACTCATGGCCATCTTCCTTTCCATTTCCCAGTCAGGTCCTATATTTTTAATTACCAGAATGAGATTGTGCAGAGTTTTATTTATTTTTAATTCAACATTTTCACTTGAATAAGCTGTGATCTAAGGGATAAAATCAGCAGTTAAATGGAACTGGCCATTACTAAACATATTTGTAGCAATGACACCACAAACAATAAACACTTTTCAGTTCAACAGCTATTGTTTTGCAGTGTTATAGAAGCTACATTCCCAGAACTATCCTTTCCTTCACTTACATCAGGGGAAAGATGCAGGACATTGACTATGGCCCCGGTCACACGGGCCGGATTGGGGAGGCGTGGCTGTTTGCCCCGGAGTGAACTACCGTGCGGCAGCGGGATCAAACGTGGTGGGGGGGAGGGGCCAATCATACGTCACTCCTGCGGCGCGGCAAAGAAGCGGATCGGTGTTTGTTTGTTTTTTTAAACCCAAGTGTTCACATGCTCCATTGGGTGCTTGTGCGCATCCCGTGGAGACTTGAAAAAAACAAATCCTTTTCGCGACGGGACATGGGCGGGCACCGGATGCCACCGGAAACGTGATCAGACGTCTGCCCTTGCCCCACGGTTTCCGGAAACTAGTACCTCGGAGGTACTAGTTTTTTACCCCGCATCTTTGGCGGGTAGCCTCGGGTTCGCCACGGGAGCTCTACGCTTCCCAGATGTGGCGGTGTGATCGCGCCCGGAAAATCTGCCTATCTTCCGTCTCTGTAGCGTGGCTAATGCTCCGTGTGACCACAGCCCATGTCCTTTTTGTCAGTGGACCCTGGCTAAAGGCCTGTATTGGTGCTAGTATTGTACCCATGTAATGTTACACTGGAGTAACTGTTAAATTGGAGCCAACCACCTTGAACCATGCAAATGTCATATCCTCCTGTCTCTTTTGACTGCTAGTGGGATAGTAACCAAGCAGTGTATGTGAATATATGTGTGAGTGAAGTAGGGCCTGCCTGCACAATAACTTGAAAATGGCATGAGATTAAGGGGGCTGTTTAAAATGACAGTTCCACTGAACTCAGTAGTACTTATTTCCAGGTAAAATGCTCAGTTTGCAATGAAGTCTCCCCGCCCCCCCCGGGCTAGAAGAAGATAATTGAATGAGGCTTTATTAGGGAGTGGAGTTAATTTGACCTCTATTGACTCTATAGACAGCACACGACCAATCTTAAGTGGGTCTATACAAAAGTAAGCTCCATTTTATGAACTGGGGCTTACTCCCAGGAAGGTGTTTTTAAGATTGCTAAAACTCAGCTAAAACTAATTCCCATTATTGCTCATATAAAGACTGCCATATTTTTGGGAGGCGGGGTCTACGGCACAGTGATGGCGGATGCCTTTCCCAGCTTTCTGGGAAGGCATGCCGTACAGCAGCGCGCGGGGGGGGGGGTGCC